>NW_018408694.1:376508-403551 GCF_002113885.1 Mizuhopecten yessoensis
GTCTGGTACAGGTGGGATTTGTTTACGTTTTCGAGGCGAGGTGTCCGCCATATTGGATTTACCGTTATACTACCCCTTGGGATTTCAACAGCATTTTTCATACCAAGAACGGTTTTGACAGATTGGCATATATATATACTTATTTTAAGGGATAATTACTGAACATTTGTATATAATTTTGATGGATGTACTCGGTTTTATAAGGAAATTGTCGCTTCTGCAATATTTCACAATCTCCGCTCCTTGCGTTTCCGCCATGATATTTGTAATATAGACTGTAGTAAAGTGACGAGGGATATCGAAGATAAAATTCCTACCATGTATCCATTTCTATAACATGGACAAGCACGATAAATCACCGTTCTTCCAATGTTATAAAAGTGTGACGAAATTTTGGCGCGGCGCGAAAAATCAATTGGAGTTATCTCCCCTTAGCTTGGGCATAGCTACATTTGGACTAGTGAACCCATAATTTTAATAGTCCAACTGTGAATTTGCTAGTCCAAATTACAGACTGGTCTTTTTTACAGCATGAAGTTTAAATTGTGATCTAAATTAGGAAATTATTAGAAATCAAAACAAAATGTCTCTCAATAATTAACTTAAGAAACGGAGCATGGCCGGAACGTGATCGCCAATTATCCCTTATACAGGATTACTGCTGTTTCCATCGAGCTTTTAAGCACTATAGCCAGAACCGTACATTTTTCTTTCATGTTGGAGCTTTTTTTTTTTTGTCTGTCCACGGACAGGCTTAGCTGGGTTGAACCTTTCCTCCAACTTAGCAACATCGCCATGGTTGGTTTCACGTGGTTATAAACCAGAACTACTAAAATCCGGAACCCAGTCTCGCAATCGCTTATCGAAGCTTCGACGAACACCGTATTTTACCATAGGATTAAAACTTGTGACAAGCTTTATAGCGCAAAATATATACCATTAATAATATTTTCATTATTTTGGAGGAAAATTGCCACTAGTCCAGTCGGACTAGTTAAATATTTTCAATACTAGTCCAGACTAAAATTTACTAGTCGTGGGCATCGGACAAGTGCCTAACGTCGCAGACTGAATGTGTTGATCGTTGGCGACCAGGAAGCTCAATTGGTAAAGTGCATGTGTTCGTCAATAGTTTGGAGTGTCACCGGTTTGAACCCTGGTCTGTTCTTGCATTTTCCTTATATCCTGTGATCATGACAGCAATGACGGTAACCAACCCTTGTTTCAACGCATGGCAAGGGGATTCCCAGACATCGATACCCAGACATCAGTTGTAAATAGATGTTTCTATGACGATGGCGAAGACTTACAAACAGGAGGGAGGAATGTTTAGCAGAACAGTTTCAACTACACTGGGTTGAACGTCAGCGACCAGAATCGAAGCTCAATTGATAGAGCGTCTGTCTTGAGTTCAGAGGGTCCTGGTTTCAAACCCCGGTCTGCCTGTGCCTTTTTAGCCCACCATCATCTGATGGTGGGCTATTCAAATACTCTGCGTCCGTCATCTGTCCGTAAACAATTCTTGTTATCGCTATTTCTCGGAAAGTACTAGAGGGATCTTTCTCAAATTTTATATGTATGTTCCCCTTAGTCCTAAGCTGTGCAGGGCAACTTTTGAGACTGATCGGATAAACAACATGGCCGACAGGCAGACATCTTGGATTTTGATAGTGAAAGTTTGTTATCGCTATTTCTCGAAGTACCAGAGGGATCTTTATCAAATTTTATATGTAGGTTCCCCTTTGTCCTAAGCTGTGCAGGGCAATTTTAGAGACTGGTCGGATAATTAACATGGCCGACAGGCAGCCATCTTGGATTTTGATATTGAAAGTTTTTTATCGCTATTTCTTAAGAAGTACTCTGGAGCGATCTTTCTCAAATTTTAGATGTAGGTTCCCCTTTGTCCTAAGCTGTGCAGGGCAATTTTTAAGACTGATCGGATGAACAACATGGCCGACAGGCAGCCATCTTGGATTTTGATAGTGAAAGTTTGTTATCGCTATTTCTCGAAGTACCAGAGGGATCTTTCTCAAATTTTATATGTAGGTTCCCCTTGGTCCTGAGCTGTGCAGGGCAATTTTTGAGACTGGTCGGATAAACAACATGGCCGACAGGCAGCCATCTTTGATTTTGATAATGAAAGTTTGTTATCGCTATTTCTTGGGAAGTACGGGAGGGATCTTTCTCAAATTTTAAATGTAGTTTCCCCTTGATCCGTCGTTGCGTATGTTATATTTTGAGACTGATCATAAAAACAAAATGGATTAAAAGAAGAACTAAACAGATCTTTTTCATATTGCAATGATCGATTCTATTTCTTTCACATTAAGTACTGTACTAGTAAATATGTGAAATGACAAACTCACTTTGAAGGTTGGCTTTCATACACATCAGTATTAAGTTTAGATCAAAAGTTACCTCAAGGTGCATTTACTGTTAACATGACTCGATCAAACAGATTAGAGGAAAGAAGAGAANAAAGCTAAGAAAAAAGAGGGAGGTATGTAGAGAAACTGGTCTTGGGTCATTCATCAATGACAAGGTAGCCAATTGGTATCTAGCATTTGTCTAGACTTCTGAGGATCCTAGGTTCGAACTTCGGTCTGGCCGTGCAGATTTCCTCTCCTGTTACATTACATTAGTAGTATATTGCCATTTTGATATGCTTTAAAATTTGAATAAGTTTGGGTATGAGGTATGTAGAGAAACTGATCTTGGGTCATTCGTCAATGACAAGGTAGCCAATTAGTATCTAGCTTTCGTCTAGACTTCTGAGGGTCCTAGGTTATATTCGGTCTGGCCGTGCAGATTTCCTCTCCTGTTACATTACATTAGTAGTATATTGCCATAATGATATGCTTTAAAATTTGAATAAGTTGGCTGTTACAGGTTACTAATCAGGATTTTGAAGCGTTTGCATATGGTCAGTCATTTTGAGTGAACAAACTTATTCCCTATCGTACGAAAGTAACAGGAGAAAAAAGAGAAATGCATGGCCAGACTAAGATTTATTTAAACATCATGGGACCCTCCAAACTTCAGATGAACATTTTAACCAATTGATCATGAGCTTTCTAGTTGCTGGCATTCAACTGGTACCCTGTCCAGCTCAAGCTCTTCCTTTTCAAAAGTGTTTGACCTGAAGATATTACTATTTACAAACCCATATTAGGAAATTTCCTTGCCAAGTATTCCCCCCGTGCTCACAGCCACTCATTAAAAATGTACTTAATTCCTGTTTTTGGAGTCTGACCTGGGTTGATTGTCGGTGATTCGGTAGTTGAATAGGTAGAGCGTCCGAGAGTTCAGAAGGTCATAGGTTTGAACCCGGTCTGGCCGTGCATTATTCGATCTCCTGTTACAGTGGTGCCTGCAGCTGTCTGTGACCAACACTTGTTACAAGTAATGAGTGTATGCTTGGTAAGGGGATACCGGAACCTGGGTTGTAAATTGTTATGTCTTCAGGGGCGAAGACTAATAAAAAAAAAGGGACAAATGTAGCGGAATTGGAGTAGGTTGATCTTCAGCAACCACATAACTCATTTGGTAGAGAGTTGGTCTAGAGATCGGAGGGACCCGGGTTTGAACCCCGGTCAGGCAGTGCATTTTTACATTTCCTGTTACTCTTGAAGCTTATAATTATATACAGACAAATATTGAACAAAACACTTTATTTACAGCAATCCTTTTCTTTTTAAGCAAGAAAAATGGTAAAGGAAACTGCATACTACAAAATCCTTGGTGTTGAGCCAACATGTACACCTGAGGAACTAAAGAAAGCATACAGAAAACTTGCCTTGAAATACCATCCCGACAAAAACCCTGATGAAGGAGAAAAGGTATTGTATTCAACAAAAAATTGTGTAATTATGTGACACAACAGGGTTCTCCCCAGAATTTTTTTAAGCTGATATGTTTCATTTGCAACACACATTCAAGACGGACACGCTAGTATAATACCTTATCAAACCTAAGGGGGGGGGGGGATATTATATTATGTTTTAAAAGTTACTTTTATTTACCAAACTTCTTTTGGTGAACATTAAAACTAAAACCAAGGAAATAAATAAGTGTTTCTTATGTCTGAATTTTCAGCAATATTATTGTTTTAAATATTCTAATAAATAATACAATTTATAGAAACGTGTATGAGTTTTGTACATTGAATAATAGATATGACATTTGTGGCATTTGTCTCTTATCTTTACATTTGTATCCCTTACTTAATCCCCATTAAAAATTATTTAAAAGAAGAAATTAAAAGCTGTTTGTGCTATAGGGGGAAACACTTACATGAAAAAGTTTATATCATAGTTCTTTTTATTGTAAGAGAAAATGTTTTAATAGAATGTACAGTGTTTTTATTTCCTCCAAGACTGTATTAAATACTGCTGTCAGTAAATGTGATCATTTTATTTGAGCTCTTCTTCATTAAAAACGACAAATCCGGATTTTCATTCCCCTTTCCGGTTTCTACTTTTCACAATCCAAGATGGCGACCATCACTAACTGAATACACACGCTATTTCAGCGTTGTCAAATGCAATCATATGTGAGTAAATTAATTTATAATAGATGTATTAAGTGTTTGTTTTGTTAATCCAACAGTAGGTATCTCAATTAATCACCTATTGACCATGCTAAAAGGATCCGGTGGTAATTGCTTTAGGCTCCAGTGAGCACGCTTGCCGGACACCTATGGGCTTGTCGTCCGGTCCCCCTCCCCACTTATTAAAGGCCCCCTGTGGCAATACGCCTATCGTGCAACTGACCAGTGGGGTCATTGCTGGACTTGGGTCAGCCGTGTGATTTAATCAGCGTCAATTTCTTGTGTAAAAAGACCACATTCAGTACAAATAACAAGGTGATACGGTTCACAGTCTAAGGTGATACGGGTCAATTAAGCTGATACGGCAGGGAGGATTTCAAATTGAAGCTGATACGGAGCCGTATCAGCTAAATGGCCTGGGGAGAACCCTGCACAATATTTTTCAAAAATCTACTATTAAAATGAGTTAGAGAGAAAAATTGTCATTTATTTATTAACAAGAACACTAATCATGCTTTTAACTCATTTACCCCTGAAGACACATTTGAACTCTTCCAGTTCAAAGGTTGGAACAGTTCATTATGAAATTTCAGTGGCGAATGTGTTAAGGTAGGTAATTTAGTAGTGAATCAAAAAAATTAAAAGTAGTTTTTGTGGAATATGAATTTTGCATCCTACATTAAATTGAAGCATTGATTGATAGTTACAATTAATAAGTATATAATAAATTTACGAATTTCAAACTTAACCTTGATTGGTTAGTGTTCCTATTTCATTTAAATTGGTGGGACTAAGGAAATTTAAATAGATACTTCGGGAAACCTGAGATAATTTGATATAGATAAATGATAATAATATGCTTATGTCAGATTATCACATTTACTTAGTTAAGTCACACAATGACTTGGTTAAATCATGTTATAGTAAGTGTTTCTGGTATCCTGCATGACCTACCCTTGATTTTCACGCCGACCCTAGACATTTCATCACCTACTTTGTCTAGAACTGAATTCTTAGCCAGGCAAGCTCACAGCCACTCATTAAAAAATGTACTTAATTCCTGTTTTTGGAGTCTGACCTTATTTTTGACAAATAAATCGCCATTGTTATGCAGGGAAAATCTTGGAATCTGAGAGCAGTGGGCCATTTCAGCTATTTTTTAGTCGATATCAAAAAAAATTGGAACATGCAGGGGTCATTTAGTTTTATGAATACATGAATAAAAAAATAATAATTCCGGCATGTTACCCAAAACATATTATCTATTTTTGGCCCTAACCTTGTTCCCTGTGTATCTTTGTCTAGTTGCTATCAGTCAAGTACTTTAAACATATATCCAGGTGAGCAATACTTGTTAATTATGTTTTGGCCTTAACCCTGTTCCCTGTGTATCTTTGCCTAGTTTTAAGCAATCAGTCAAGTACTTGAAACATATCCAGTTGAGCGATACAGGTCCTCTGGGCCTCTTGTTAATTATTTTTTGTTCTTACCATTGTTGCCTGTGTATCTTTGCCTAGTTTAAAGCAATCAGTCAAGCTTATGAAGTGCTGGCTGATCCAAAGAAAAGGGAGACGTATGACAGAGGTGGAGAGGAGGCCATAAAGGGAGGCGAATCTGGAGGGGGATTCAACTTCCATTCACCTATGGACATTTTTGACATGTTCTTTGGAGGCGGCGGTGGAGGCCGACGGGGAAGAGGCCCATCCAAAGGGAAAGATGTTGTTCACCAAATCAAAGTTTCCCTAGAAGACCTTTATAAAGGGGCCACAAGGAAGCTAGCACTTCAGAAAAATGTAATCTGTGATAAATGTGAAGGTATGTAATATTTTCTGTGATAAGTATTATGTCCTGTCAGACAAGCAATATGGTGATAAATGTAAACCATGATTTATTAATTTAAGTTCAATCAATTTTACTTAATTTTATAAAACCTTATTGGTAACATTCCTCAGGGTCCTAAATACAATGTACTGTCAGACAAGCAATATGGTGATAAATGTAAATAATGATTTATTAATTTAAATTCAATCAATTTTATTTTATTTTATAAAAACTTATTGGGAACATCCCTTAAGGTCCTAAATACAATGTACTGTCAGACAAGCAATATGGTGATAAATGTAAACAATGATTTATTAATTTAAATTTAATCGATTTTATCTTATTTTATAAAACCTTATTGGGAACATCCCTTAAGGTCCTAAATACAATGTACTGTCAGACAAGCAATATGGTGATAAATGTAAACCATGATTTATTAATTTAAATTAAATTACTATTATTCAAACCTTATTTGCAACATCTCTTAAGGTCCTAAAATCTGTAAAAATAAATAATAACGATTCCTTTATTTTCGCCACACTTGACTAAATCTGTATGTGTTGATTGTTGTAGGTCGTGGTGGGAAGGAGGGAGCAGTAGAGAAGTGCACACCCTGTCGGGGAACAGGTATGCAGGTGCGGGTACAACAGATCGGTCCAGGGATGGTTCAGCAGATTCAGAGTGTATGTGGAGATTGTCAAGGACAAGGCGAGCGCATCAACCCAAAGTACCGCTGTAAAAACTGTCAGGGACGCAAAGTCAATCGGGAACGCAAGATCCTCGAGGTCCACATCGACAAAGGTGGGTAAACGTTTGCCTTTGCTGGGATCATTCTAGACTTGATTCACTATCGTTTATGGGTAGTTTCCCCTACAGAAGAAAATTCCCATGTTCTTTAAAATTCCCCCTATGTACTTCAAAATTCCACTATTTCAAGAAGAAAATTTGTCTTCAAAATATTTCCCCTACATGTTTTCTTTAACTCTTTCCTTGGGGAAACGAGAAAACTTTCCTGGACATTTTGCTTTGGGACACGGGAAACGAGATAACTTGTTTTGGAAAACCCCTTTGTTCAACTTCATTGTATTAATAGCTATCAACCGTGAACCAATCAAATCACTTGTCAGGGGGATTCTATGTACACGTCATATCATTTCTGTGCGTTGATTAGTCAGTTTCAAGGTTAGCAAAGGTCATATTAAATGCTATTCATAAAACGAAAGTATTTCGTCAGAAAAAGGCGGACCAACAATTATTTTTTGAACAAATGCTTCGGGGATTTAGGTAGATTTAGGTAGTGAAGCCAATTTCGAACGGTATTGAAGTGGGATATATAATAGCATTGGAGTTAAATTATTATCCTACATTCGCTATGATTTATTTGTACAATGACGATGATATTTTGCTGGATCTAGCTTCGAGATAGAGACTGTACAGAATTGACAACAACCCGATTCCGCCATTATCGGCAACGCAGGTTTGAAAGTGAACATCGATAATGATGCACTGCCTTTGGAATATTTCTAACTCTTCATGTATGACAAATTGTTTTCAATTATAGTTATTGAAACAAACAGTATTTTTTTACCAATGTAGGGCTAATCGCGGCATAAATCGGAATCAATTTGACCGTATCAATCTTTGTTTATATTTGACATGTCTTGTCGGGACCACGTCGAGTCGGGACCGACATGTCAGCCTCGGAATTCGAATAATTATTTTGCCTGACAATTTTCACTGGAATTATTGAGAGATTTTCCCTTTATAATTATTGATAACAGATTCTCTAACACAGACCCAAGTTTTTGTGACCAAAATGACAGCACATAATCATAATCGGACTCAAAAACGCGTAGCATTGAATTACCTGTAATTAACACACCTGCATGGTTATATATGTATTTAAACTGACTGATTGAACTAATATCAAATAAACATCAAAATAAACATCAACATAATATGAAAGTGTGTGAATGTCTTTATTTAAAAAATATGAACAAACGATGAGCTATTATCAATGGACAAGACACTGAACATTTTACTTTGAGTTCACCTGTCTTACCTGGGTATTTATAAGCTGTATAGGAGCAGGTTATGTCATAGTTATTAAGTATGATATCAGAATAAGAGTTACTTGTCATCAAATGTCAACATGTAGTGCATTTTGATGAAATTAATGAAAATAACAAAGAAATTCTATTAATTATCAAATACTTTACCTGTCCCTCATCTGTACAGGTAGTTATAGGAAATGGGGGGAAATATGCACTGTAGACGTAGGACCCACTAGCAGGAAGGGTGGCCACAGACTAGAGCCTGAAAATGAGTGGGAAAATAAACACTAAAATAGAACTAAGACAGATATTCATCATTCATGTGGTAGTATTTTAGTTACAAGTGGAGAAATACCAAAATTAGAGAGGGGAATTTTCCCATATTTGGCCATAAATGATAAAAAGGCCTGTATGTATATATACATGTATCATGATACATATCCTATGATCAGCAGAGAAGCATAGCATGCTGCTGCTGATTTATAAGTTGTGTAGACACACCACCCCAAACAAACAAACCTATTTGGTGTGAATTGTAATGACACTTAGTGAAAGGGATGATTACTAAGTAATATATGGCTGCACTGGCCAATGAATTACTGAGACTAATACAATTTGATATAGAGAAAATTCACAGACTATCATGGTCAATGTTCAGTTTAACGTCACAACATGTCAGTGATGACGTTTTACAGACTCTTTAACAGGCTGCTTTCCCCTGGCTAAAAAGTGCTTTAATTTCCAAAAATGAAGAAACAAATCTGGAATATCTTCCCAATTTCAATAACAATAATGCCATATTTTCCCAAATCATGTAGGAACAGGCTGTTGTACAATTAAGGTTAAAAGATCACTGCCTGTAAATGATATTATATATATATATCAATTATAATTTTTGTATTAAAGTATAGCAAGAGTTTTTCACTTTCAGTAAAATGTGAATATATTTAACGATTAATATATTTATTTTGAAAGCTGCTTTTGTTTTGAGGTATGAAAGATGGACAGAATATCCGTTTCCATGGCGAGGGCGACCAAGAACCAGGACTGGAGGCAGGCGATATCATCATTGTTTTGGATGAAAAAGAACACCCAACATTCCGACGTCATGAGAACGACCTTATTATGGAAATGGAGCTGGGTCTTGTAGAGACACTTTGTGGCTTCCAGAAAACCATCCCAACGCTGGACGACAGAACACTAGTACTCACCAATATACCAGGTAGGCTCAGGAACACTGGACGACAGAACACTAGTACTCACCAATATACCAGGTAGGCTTGGTAACACTGGACGACAGAACCCTAGTACTCACCAATATACCAGGTAGGCTCAGTAACTCTGGACGACAGAACACTTGTACTCACCAATATACCAGGTAGGCTCAGTAACACGGGACGACAGAACACTTGTACTCACCAATATACCAGGTAGGCTCGGTAACACTGGACGACAGAACACTTATCCCCACCAATATACCAGGTAGGCTCGGTAACACTGGGCGACAGAACACTTGTACTCATCAACATACCAGGTAGGCTCGGTAACACTGGACGACCGAACACTTGTACTCACCAATATACCAGGTAGGCTCGGTAACACTAGACGACAGAACACTTATACCCACCAATATACCAGGAAGGCTCGGTAACACTGGACGACAGAACACTTGTACTCATCAACATACCAGGTAGGCTCGGTAACACTGGACGACCGAACACTTGTACTCACCAATATACCAGGTAGGCTCGGTAACACTAGACGACAGAACACTTATACCCACCAATATACCAGGAAGGCTCGGTAACACTGGACGACAGAACACTTGTACTCATCAACATACCAGGTAGGCTCGGTAACACTGGACGACCGAACACTTGTACTCACCAATATACCAGGTAGGCTCACTAACACTGGACGACAGAACACTTATACTCACCAATATACCAGGTAGGCTCGGTAACACTGGGCGACAGAACACTTGTACTCATCAACATACCAGGTAGGCTCGGTAACACTGGACGACAGAACACTAGTACTCACCAATATACCAGGTAGGCTTGGTAACACTGGACGACAGAACACTAGTACTCAACAATATACCAGGTAGGCTCGGTAACAGGACAGAACACTAGTACTCACCAATATACCAGGTAGGCTCGGTAACACAGGACGACAGAACACTTATACCCACCAATATACCAGGTAGGCTCGGTAACACTGGACGACAGAACACTTGTACTCATCAACATACCAGGTAGGCTCGGTAACACTGGACGACAGAACACTTGTACTCATCAACATACCAGGTAGGCTCGGGAACACTGGACGACAGAACACTTATACCCACCAATATACCAGGTAGGCTCGGGAACACTGGACGACAGAACACTTATACTCACCAATATACCGGGTAGGCTCAGTAACAGGACAGAACACTAATACTCACCAATATACCAGGTAGGCTCGGTAACACTGGGCGACAGAACACTTGTACTCATCAACATACCAGGTAGGCTCGGTAACACTGGACGACAGAACACTTATACTCACCAATATACCAGGTAGGCTCAGTAACAGGACAGAACACTTATACTCACCAATATACTAGGTAGGCTTGGTAACACTGGACGACAGAACACTTGTACTCACCAATATGCAAATCAAATTGCACTGCATCTCTCCATTTGAATCTGGTGAAAATTAACATAATACTCTGGCTATAAATAATGCTACCCCATCCAGTGATTTGTTTGCTCAATGTTACAGCTGAATACAGACAAAAAGCTGTTTCCCCTAGCTAAAAGGACCATATTCCCAAAATGACAAAAACTGAGGAATATATTCCCAATTTCAATACAAATATTGCTACATTTTCCTAATTCATAAAGGAACAGGCTGTTGTAATATTTAGGTAACAAAAACGCTGCCATCAGATAAGTGGCCATTGGCCTCTTGTTCTAGAAGACTTTACCCTAGATATCAGTGTTCATAGTAATTATACACAAGCCTGTCAATGTCAGAATATATGTGTAGATTGGTATGGTTTTGTTTTGAAAAGTATTTGACAGAATTAACTGAATGTTCATGTTTCTGTTTCATTTGGATTTTAACTGAATGTTTGGTTTCTGTTTCAGGGGAGGTAATTAAACACGGCTCCATTAAGTGTATAATGAATGAAGGTATGCCAATTTACAAGGACCCATTTGAAAAAGGACGACTTATAATCAAATTTAATGTAAAATTCCCAGAAAAAATAGACCCTGCTTCTGTCGGTCAGCTGGAGAAGATCTTGCCAGCGCGACAGGAAGTAATTATTCCAGACGGAGCCGAGGAACATGACCTTGTTGATTTTGACCCAAAGGCACAGTCAAATCGCCGACGAACAGAAGCTTACGGGGAAGAAGATGACGGTGACGGTATGGGAGGACAGAGAGTGCAATGTGCATCACATTAGTGTTAGACCAAGAGACATTTTATAAACGTACATTTTTACTTTTCCTTCGGCCATTGTGCAGATGTGTTTGATCTTGAAGAAAAACACAGGGGATTTCAAAGTGGATAAATGTCTATAAAGATGATGAAATAACTGGGTCATGTATTCATGAAACCATTTTCATGCTCGAGCATGGATTTTGCACTCAAACTTAATTTCTTTTTCCACCTGTTAATTATTAAAAAAAATCTTATTCTGTCAATGATTTGGGGGGGTAATGTGAAGAGTCTACGAGCTGAATACTGTTTTCAATGTTAACAATTGAGTTTTTGATCGTTTGACGTGATTTACAGTAAACCTACATACCCCAGAAAACTGGTTGGAGTGCAGATTCCATACTTGAGCATGAAAATTGTTTCATGAATATGAGCCCTAGTTGATTACACTCTAGAATAAGTGTCTCTAATATAGATAGTTATATCATGGTTAATTCCACTGTGTTTTAATAATATAGATGATTAAATAACCAGTGGATTTCACTGTGTGATAAATGTCTATAGTATAGATAATAAAATAACTGGTGGATTTCACTGTGTGTTAACTGTCTATAGTATAGATAATAAAATAACCAGTGGATTTCACAGTGTGATAACTGTGTATAGTATAGATAATAAAATAACTGGTGGATTTCACAGTGTGATAACCGTCTATAGTATAGATTATAAAATAACTGGTGGATTTCACTGTGTGATAACTGTCTATAGTATAGATAATAAAATAACTGGTGGATTTCACAGTGTGATAACTGTCTATAGTATAGATTATAAAATAACTGGTGGATTTCACTGTGTGATAACTGTCTATAGTATAGATTATAAAATAACTGGTGGATTTCACAGTGCGATAACTGTCTATAGTATAGATAATATAATAACTGGTGGATTTCACAGTGCGATAACTGTCTATAATGTAGGTAAACAACTTGTTCTGAATATTAATTTATATGTTATTGTGCCAGTGTCTGAGCAAACAGAATAAGATAAATAACTGAACACATTCTGATCACATGATGGGAAAATTGTCCTATACATTATATAATGATACGCTTTTTGAGAAGGACCTTCATTTTTCTGCATTGAAAAAACGATATACCAGTAGAGGCAAAAGCTATAGAAAATTGCTCTGATGTGCCAGAAATTAACTTTAAGTCCAAAATCCAAAACTACGGGGGTATATCTAGCTTATTGTGATATAGTGTTGTGTGTGCCAGTCAACCTGTGCAGGTCGGATATAATTAGACTTTTTTAAACATTTTAATTACACTACCTTTTTTTTTTTTAACATTGATAAAAACATCTCTTTATACATTAAATATTATTTTCACTCATTTTATTGTACTTTTAGCATTATTTCAGTAAAACAGCTTTTTAAGACATTCACCCCTAAAGTCACATTTGAACCTCACCAAATCAATGACTAGGCCATTCCAGTTTAGATATGAAGGGGTGATTGTGTTAAGACAAAGCCAGCATTGTCCATTAAAATAGATTAATACCATCACTCTGTCACAGGTAAATACTTTACCTGTATATGGTACAAAGGGTCACTCTGTCACAGGTAAATACTTTACCTGTATATGGTACAACGGGTCACTGTCACAGGTAAATACTTTACCTGTTTATGGTACAACGGGTCACTCTGTCACAGGTAAATACTTTACCTGTATATGGTACAAAGGGTCACTCACACCTGAAGGCTGCTGTCCAACTTTTGTTTCCGCGGAGTAGTGTTACATACTGTAGCATGTTACATATATACTAGGGTACTTGATAAGCCCAATGCCTGGGGTTTATCGATTAACATGTGTGAGGTCAATTGAGAACATCCTATATATACCATACAAATATAGGCCAGGTAGATTTTTCAAAGATTGTCTGTGGGCTAGCTAGTACTCTAAAATAAAATAAATTATACAGCTGTTGCATACAAGGAATTCTTCAGCATTGAACTGCTTTCAGTTGGCGTTCATATTGATATGGATACTGACTGCAGTGTGACACATTCAATATGGAGGTCTAGTGTTGTTTTGGATCCTGACTGCAATGTGACACATTCAACATGGAGGTCTAGTGTTGTTATGGATCCTGACTGCAGTGTGACACATTCAACATGGAGGGCTAGTGCTGTTATGGAATTTGTTGCATTCCAGTTGGCGTTCAAATTGGCTATTGAATACCGACTGAAAGCTGTTCAATATTTCTTTAATTTCATAGATAATCAGATTTATTTATTAATTTCAGAATTAACCTCAAGTAAATTTATGTACGGTGTAGGCTTGTTTAACAAATAGAACGGAGGGTCAGTGGTATCCATCTAAAGTTTAACTCAATCACCCCTGAAAACACATTTAAATGATGGAATAGTTTATTATGAAATTTCAGGAGTAAATGAGTTAATGATGACATCATAATGATTATGTCAACACACGAGTGATGTCATTCATAGCTTACGTAAATGCCATAGGTCTAAACTTGGTGGGTTGAATGAATTGAAGGCGTTTGAAAAGTGTTTTGCTTACAATTGTACAATGTATATAAATAATACAATGTAATACAAGAGTACAACATTGTATAACAGGTAATAAATAATACAAATGGTCAACAGATTACATACAGGTGTACTTAATGATATGTTACAGATGTGGGTATACAATTGTGTCAACGATTTTCTACCTGCGTACATATATAACACGTATAAAACTGACAATTCTAGGTAATATTTGTGTTTTAATGAAATATATGTCCATTCTTGTATACATGAACTGGGAATAAAGTAATGCTTTACATATTGGTTATTAGTTCATTTTGTCACAAACATTAACATGTTTTCTATCAGTTCCTAGCTATAGCCAGTGGGTGGTTGACACCAAACATTAACATGTTTTCTATCAGTTCCTAGCTCCAGTACTGTATAGCCAGTGGGCGGTTGACACGAGACATTAACATGCTGTCTATCAGTTCCTAGCTACAGTACTGTATAGCCAGTGGGTGGTTGACACGAGACATTAACATGCTGTCTATCAGTTCCTAGCTACAGTACTGTATAGCCAGTAGGTGGTTGACACCAAACATTAACATGCTGTCTATCAGTTCCTAGCTATAGCCAGTGGGTGGTTGACACCAAACATTAACATGCTGTCTATCGGTTCCTAGCTATAGACAGTGGGTGGTTGACACCAAACATTAACATGTTATCTATCAGTTCCTAGCTACAGTACTGTATAGCCAGTAGGTGGTTGACACCAAACATTAACATGTTATCTTTCAGTTCCTAGCTATAGCCAGTGGGTGGTTGACACCAAACATTAACATGTTGTCTATCAGTTCCTAGCTATAGCTAGTGGGTGGTTGACACCAAACATTAACATGCTGTCTATCGGTTCCTAGCTATAGCCAGTGGGTGGTTGACACCAGACATTAACATGCTGTCTATCAGTCCCTAGCTATAGCCAGTGGGTGGTTGACACCAAACATTAACATGGTGTCTATCAGTTCCTAGCTAAAGCCAGTGGTCGGTTGACACCAAACATTAACATGCTGTCTTATCAGTTCCTAGCTATAGCCAGTGGGTGGTTGACACCAGACATTAACATGCTGTCTATCAGTTACTAGCTATAGCCAGTGGGTGGTTGACACCAAACATTAACATGGTGTCTATCAGTTCCTAGCTAAAGCCAGTGGTCGGTTGACACCAAACATTAACATGTTGTCTATCAGTTCCTAGCTATAGCTAGGGGGTGGTTGACACCAAACATTAACATGCTGTCTATCAGTTACTAGCTATAGCCAGTGGGTGGTTGACACCAAACATTAACATGCTGTCTTATCAGTTCCTAGCTATAGCCAGTGGGTGGTTGACACCAAATATTAACATGCTGTCTATCAGTTCCTAGCTAAAGCCAGTGGGTGGTTGACACCAGACATTAACATGTTAGCTATCAGTTCCTAGCTATAGACAGTGGGTGGTTGACACCAAACATTAACACGTTTTCTATCAGTTCCTAGCTACAGTACTGTATAGCCAGTTGGTGGTTGACACCAAACATTAACATGCTGTCTATCGGTTCCTAGCTATAGACAGTGGGTGGTTGACACCAAACATTAACACGTTTTCTATCAGTTCCTAGCTACAGTACTGTATAGCCAGTGGGTGGTTGACCCCAAACATTAACATGCTGTCTATCAGTTCCTAGCTATAGACAGTGGGTGGTTGACACCAAACATTAACATGTTGTCTATCAGTTCCTAGCTATAGCCAGTGGGTGGTTGACACCAAATATTAACATGCTGTCTATCAGTTCCTAGCTAAAGCCAGTGGGTGGTTGACACCCGACATTAACATGTTGTCTATCAGTTCCTAGCTATAGCCAGTGGGTGGCTGACACCAAACATTAACATGTTATCTCTCAGTTCCTAGCTATAGCTAGTGGGTGGTTGACACCAGACAATAACATGCTGTCTATCAGTTCCTAACTATAGCCAGTGGGTGGTTGATGCTGTCTTATCAGTTCCTAGCTATAGCCTGTGGGTGGTTGACACCAGACAATAACATGCTGTCTATCAGTTCCTAGCTATAGCCAGTGGGAGGATGACACCAAACATTAACATGCTGTGAATCGGTTCCTAGCTATAGCCAGTGGCTGGTTGACACCAGACATTAACATGTTATCTATCAGTTCCTAGCTATAGCTAGTGGGTGGTTGACACCAGACATTAACATGTTGTCTATCAGTTCTTAGCTACAGTACTGTATAGCCAGTGGGTGGTTGACACCAAACATTAACATGCTGTCAATCAGTTCCTAGCTATAGCCAGTGGGTGGTTGACACCAAACATTGAGAATTTGTGTCAGAAAGTGACACAGAATTGATATCAAGTTTTGTACCATACCTGACAAACTGTACTTCTCATACAGATTTGTGACACCAAATACCAACTGGTATTAAACCAAGAGACCAAACCAAACCAAACCACCCTTATTCGTAGAATGGGATGTTTTACGATTGTTCAGTTGAGTCGAAACAAGACTAAGGGTAATTTTACTTTTTCAAATGAACTATAAAAGTATAAATGTGGCTAGATGTGTGTTCATTTCCTGTGCAGTGAATTTTGAGAGTGGACAATTCATGTCGGCCAATTCCACACAAACAACTGTGTCCAACGTAATGTACATATACACTTCAGAATAGTTGTAATATATACACTAATTAGGTATACACTTCAGAATAGTTGTAATATATACACTAATTAGGTATACACTTCAAAATAGTTGTAATATATACACTAAGTAGGTATACACTTCAGAATAGTTGTAATATATACACTAATTAGGTATACACTTCAGAATAGTTGTAATATATACACTAATTAGGTATACACTTCAGAATAGTTGTAATATATACACTAATTAGGTATACACTTCAGAATAGTTGTAATATATACACTAATTAGGTATACACTTCAGAATAGTTGTAATATATACACTAATTAGGTATACACTTCAGAATAGTTGTAATATATACACTAATTAGGTATACACTTCAGAATAGTTGTAATATATACACTAATTAGGTATACACTTCAGAATAGTTGTAATATATACACTAATTAGGTATACACTTCAGAATAGTTGTAATATATACACTAATTAGGTATACACTTCAGAATAGTTGTAATATATACACTAATTAGGTATACACTTCAGAATAGTTGTAATATATACACTAATTAGGTATACACTTCAGAATAGTTGTAATATATACACTAATTAGGTATACACTTCAGAATAGTTGTAATATATACACTAATTAGGTATACACTTCAGAATAGTTGTAATATATACACTAATTAGGTATACACTTCAGAATAGTTGTAATATATACACTAATTAGGTATACACTTCAGAATAGTTGTAATATATACACTAATTAGGTATACACTTCAGAATAGTTGTAATATATACACTAATTAGGTATACACTTCAGAATAGTTGTAATATATACACTAATTAGGTATACGCTTCAGAATAGTTGTAATATACACACTAATTAGGTATACACTTCAAAATAGTTGTAATATATATGCTAAGTAGGTATACACTTCAAAATGGTTGTAATATATACACTAATTAGGTATACACTTCAAAATAGTTGTAATATATACACTAATTAGGTATACACTTCAGAATAGTTGTAATATATACACTAATTAGGTATACACTTCAGAATAGTTGTAATATATACACTAATTAGGTATACACTTCAGAATAGTTGTAATATATACACTAATTAGGTATACACTTCAGAATAGTTGTAATATATACACTAATTAGGTATACACTTCAGAATAGTTGTAATATATACACTAATTAGGTATACACTTCAGAATAGTTGTAATATATACACTAATTAGGTATACACTTCAGAATAGTTGTAATATATACACTAATTAGGTATACACTTCAGAATAGTTGTAATATATACACTAATTAGGTATACACTTCAGAATAGTTGTAATATATACACTAATTAGGTATACACTTCAGAATAGTTGTAATATATACACTAATTAGGTATACACTTCAGAATAGTTGTAATATATACACTAATTAGGTATACACTTCAGAATAGTTGTAATATATACACTAATTAGGTATACACTTCAGAATAGTTGTAATATATACACTAATTAGGTATACACTTCAGAATAGTTGTAATATATACACTAATTAGGTATACACTTCAGAATAGTTGTAATATATACACTAATTAGGTATACACTTCAGAATAGTTGTAATATATACACTAATTAGGTATACACTTCAGAATAGTTGTAATATATACACTAATTAGGTATACACTTCAGAATAGTTGTAATATATACACTAATTAGGTATACACTTCAGAATAGTTGTAATATATACACTAATTAGGTATACACTTCAGAATAGTTGTAATATATACACTAATTAGGTATACACTTCAGAATAGTTGTAATATATACACTAATTAGGTATACACTTCAGAATAGTTGTAATATATACACTAATTAGGTATACACTTCAGAATAGTTGTAATATATACACTAATTAGGTATACACTTCAGAATAGTTGTAATATATACACTAATTAGGTATACACTTCAGAATAGTTGTAATATATACACTAATTAGGTATACACTTCAGAATAGTTGTAATATATACACTAATTAGGTATACACTTCAGAATAGTTGTAATATATACACTAATTAGGTATACACTTCAGAATAGTTGTAATATATACACTAATTAGGTATACACTTCAGAATAGTTGTAATATATACACTAATTAGGTATACACTTCAGAATAGTTGTAATATATACACTAATTAGGTATACACTTCAAAATAGTTGTAATATATACACTAATTAGGTATACACTTTAAAATAGTTGTAATATATACACTAATGAGGTATATACTTCAGAATAGTTGTAATATATACACTTATTAGGCGTTTATTCCCGTGCTTGACAATAGATTTACAGTCAAACCTGTCTTATGTGACCTTCAGAGGGAAATTCAAAATAAGGTCACATAAGACAGGTGGTCACTTAAGACAGGATCATTTTTTTTAAAGTAAGACATAAACAGTGTTTAAAGTGATTATATTTATTTGTGAAATATTTACGTAATAAAACAATTTGACATTTATAAGCATTATATATTAATAATTTATTAAATAGTGTTTTTTCTAAGATGAGCATGGTATTATTTGTTAAAAATTAACATATCTAAAACAATAAAACTTAGCATCTCACCAGCAAACTTCAGGGCTTTCGTTTTTAACAATGGTCCGGTAACTTTAATTCTCTGGCTAATCGCATTCGTAAACCATTTATAACATAATTTGTTAATTTCTTTATTGCCGGTAAAATGGTGTTCCGAGCGGAACAAAATCGGCTTGAAAAACTCACTTAGGTGGTTAACAGTTCATGACAACGATGTCTACTCATGATGGTTCATATAATATTTATCCCATATGTATGCCACAGACACAAGTATATAGTATATTACGGATTAAAACACTCAAAATGCATGTCCATGTCGTTGTATCACCCCCTAGGAGGAGATAGCCGAATGTTTCATTAAAATGTGTCGCTGGCAATTGTGACGTCATCAAAAGTGAAAAACGATATTCATACCCCACATGTGTTTTGTTTACAAACATGGCAGACTACTATCGGTTGTGACTGAAATATAAGGATGGGAGAAAAATAATCGCCCCCTACCTTGAAGGGGTAACAGAGAAATCTCTACCCCTCGGGGTGATGTTTTTTCTCGGTTTGTCAACCAAAAAACTCACCCCTCGGGTAGGAAATTTCTCTGTCACACCCTCAGGGAAGGAGAAGATTCTATTATTCTTCCATCCTTCACATGTGTTTCCCGGTTTAGCCAAAAAAACCCGGGAAAGATCAGCTTGTCACCCCCTAAGGGGAGATAGCCTCGTGCCGATTAGCACATGTTCAATTGATTCAAGATTTCAAGATTTTTTTATTACGCTCTGACACACAAAGTGTGTAACAAGAGGTCAAACAAAATAACATCAATCAAAATAAAACATGACAGAGAGAGTAGATTACACATGGACAGATTAAGCATTATTTCATAGACAGATTCAGCAATATTTCATAGATAGATTCAGCAATATTTCATAGATAGATTCAGCATTATTTCATAGATTCAGCAATATTTCATAGATAGATTCAGCAATATTTCATAGATAGATTCAGCAATATTTCACATTGTTTGATGTACATATGTATCAGATGTATTGTTACAAAGTAACAGTAAGGTTATACTTGACAGATTCAACATTATTTTCTTACATGTGAAACAGTAAGTTTACACATAATTATTTCATACATGTGAAACAGTAAGATTACACATCCTCATTTCATACATGTGAAACAGTAGTATTATACAAGGACAGATTTAGCATTATTTCACACATGTAGATTACATGTGAACAGATTCAGCATTAGTTCACACGAGTGAGAGTAGATTACACATGAACAGATTCCGCATTAGTTCATGCATGTGACACAGAAGAATATATATGACCAGATTTATCAGCATTAGTCATATATGTATTGGATACTCAATTTTCACAGCAAATTATCTTCACTGCCATAATCATAATGCAAAGTATAGTATTTTTGACATACTGATTTATTTCAATTGTTATTTTTTTATAATTATTTGCAGTTTTACAAGAAATGTACTAACCCTTTTGATTAATTGTTTGTTACATATTGTGAACATTCCTTTCATTTTATCAACATTTGGATTGGTGTAATAATATTTTGGAATAAATTTTTCCCTAATCTGGCGTATGGATTCTTGTTGACATTTAAACAAATAATGAAATTCATCTCCTGTTTCATTTCTATTACAAAAAGTACATTCTCTTTCCTCTCGAGGAATTCCCATCCAACGGCCAGTTTCCAGGGGCAGCGGAAAGTTTGACGAGCGAAATTTGCAAAACACAACACGATCCCTCTTGTTTAATTGAGTTAAGTAATTTTCAAAACCAAAATTAGATTTAAATAATAGATAATTTTGTCCTCTACTACTTTTTTCGATATCGGCATACCACTTTTGAATAAACTGGTCATTAAGCGTTTGTGTTATAATATGTTTAAGTTTTTGTCGTTCTAGAGTAGTCACTTTTTGAGATGTCCAGATATATGTCAACCCTAGATCATTTAGTGTAGTTTTGATAAAATTTAGCCACTTCGAGTGAAATGCGCCCGTTTCGTGCATTGCATGTATAATATTATATAACTGACTCGATACTTTACCATTTTCTGTTATTAGTTTGTGCCAAAATAAAATCATTCTATTTTTAATAGTATTTTCTAAAGGAAAACGTCCCGATTCTCCATATACCATATAATTAGGCGTAGATTTCCTTAAATTGAGAACTTTTTTTATAAATTTCAAATGTATCGTTTCCAAGAGGGTAATATTTTCGAATCCCCATATCTCTGACGCGTATAACAGTATAGGCAATATTAATGTATCAAAAAGTTCAAACTGTAGGTCTACTGGTAAATTGATATTTCTGATTTTCCTATATAAAGCAAATAATGCTTTCTGGGCTTGTTCAGCTAGTTTCTTTTTCGCCTTACCAAAGTTTCCAGTATAGTTAAACAATAACCCAAGGTACGGATAAGAATCTACAATTTCAATTTCCTCTCCGCAAAGCATAAATGTACTATTGATTTTCGATTTTCGTTTTGAAAAGACAACTATTTTAGATTTATTTGTATTAACATGTAATTTCCATATTTTACAATAATCGCCGAAGACATCTAAAGCTTTCTGTAGACCCTCGGGCGATTCTGCCAGTACAACAGTGTCATCCGCATATAACAAAATAAACAATTTTAGGTACATTCCAATACAATTTTGACTAAGATTATCAATATCTTTGAGACATTTCACCTCATTATTAGACAGGAACTCCTCTAGATCATTCAAGTAGATCGAAAATAAAAATGGCGATAAATTTTCCCCTTGTTTTAAACCGATATTGCTCGTGAAGAACTGAGTCTGCTCGTTTCCATTTTTTACACATGACTTAGTATCAGTATATAAGTTATAGATTACATTTAGTATTTTGCCATTGATATTGCTTCTCAGCATTTTTTCCCAAAGTCCAACCCTCCACACTGTATCAAAGGCTTTTTTAAAGTCAATGAATGAACAATATAACTTTTTATTATAGGAGAAATACATTGATATTAGTGTTTGCATTACAAATATATTTTCTGTAGTAGAATAACCTTTCCTAAAGCCAGCTTGGCTTCCATGAATAAGATTTATTTGATCAGATAATTGATTCAATCTATCATTTAGTATAGATGTAAAAAGTTTTCCCAAACACGATACTAAAGTTATTGCTCTATAGTTGTCAAGGTCATTAATGTCGCCCTTGTTTTTGTATATTGGTTTAATTAGCCCCACAGTCCATGACTTAGGTATTATACCAGTATCTAATATTGTATTAAATAATTTGACATATATATTTATAAAAGGCTCTAAAGAATATTTTATATGTTCATTCAGGATCTCATCGTTTCCACATGCTTTATTATTACTAAGATGTTTAACAGATTTCCTTATCTCTGTCTCAGTTATTGGACCATTTAAAACATGGTCATACATATTTTCATCTAATGTAGGTAACTGAAATTCTTCCACATCACTGTTATCAGTATTAAGATTTTTAAAATAATTGAAAATTTCATCTATTTTTTTATCTACTTTGATATTTTTCCTCGTACAATCTATTTTGTTCAAGATATCCCAAAACTTTTTAGGATCACTTTTTGAGGTTTTTCTTATTTCTCCCTCCATTTTATCTTGGAAGTTTATATAACATTTTTTCATAGTAATACGATATTCTTTACCTTTCCTTTTCAACCTTTTCCTATTCAAATTATTTTTTATCATTTTATAGTTATGCTTAGCGATATTAAACTCGCGTCTTTTCTTGGCACATTCATGTGAAAACCATTGTTTAGTGTTTTTGTCATTATTACAAGGCGTGTATACATTCTTTTTAACACCAAAAACGGATTTACAAGTATCAGAGAAAATATTTCTTATTTCATGTACAACATCATCCATCTCAGATTGGTTTGATATATCATTTATCGTTTGCAGTAAAACTGCCAGTCTAACAGTTTCATTTCCTTCAATATGGTTTGAAAATTCTTGCCTTTTGTTTGGCTTCCATTTTACAAAATCGTTGCATTCCATGGTCACTTTAGGGGGATATTTAGGGGAGTAGCTATCATTACAAGTGCAATTAAATTCTAAGCGACAATGTACATCAGAGAGCAGTGGATCAAATTCTTTCACTTCAAAATCTTCAATAATATTAAATAATTCTGATGAGACAATCAAATAATCTACTAAACTGACATCGTTACATGTTTTTTTACCAATATGACGATCTTTTCCAACTCTTCCATTAGCAATGTATAAATTAGTTCTTTTACATAGATCTAGAAGTTGATACCCGAAGTTATTCGGGTTACATTTATCTTCACTATATCGATCCAAAGGAATTTGATATACAGGTAATTTTTCAAAGTCATACATGTATGCGTATAATTCATCATTTACAGTAATATGCAGTGATTCAAGAAAAGTTTGATCAGGAATAACATAGTCTGGTAGGACTTTAGTTCTCGCATTAAAATCACCCATTAGTGCAACATATTTGTGTCCGTTTGACAAGTCTAGTAATTCATTTTCAATATCATTAAATGCATCATTATTAATGTATTTTGAATTTTCTGGAGGCAAGTATACACATCCAAATAATGCATCAGAATCTGTATCCAGTAGTTTTTTTGAAACTGTCATCCACTGGATATATTCAGTTTCTGTACAATGAAATTTTAAATGACTTTTCATTTTCTCTTTATAAATTACAACAATACCGCCTGATTTCTTTTTACAAGATTTTCGATGTTTAGCATGATATGTATAACCAATGGGCAATTCCAGTGCGTCATATTTATCAGTTTTACTCTCGAGCACAACTAGTATATCATTGGATTTAATGGTTTCTATAAATTCAAGTAATATCAATTTGGACTTAAGTCCACAGACGTTAAGTACAGAAAACTTAAGGGTTTTTTTCTCACGAGAATGTTCATAGGGGGGACCTCTTGTTGCGCACCCCTAGCGGTATCCACCTGCATTGGTTCCGGGGGGATTGGGTCTGACTGGGTTGTTCGGATTCTGCTGCTGAACACGAACCCCATGGCTAGGCAGTGGTTGGTGTGATGTCGGTCCGGGTGGTGGTGGGAAGTAGCGCTGGCCGTTAATGAAGAGTTTATCAGCTCTCATTCTTACCGCTTGGTTCTTTCTTTTCGCCTCTTTCATGACAGGATAGAGTATTTTACGTCTTTCATTGATTTCATATGGGAACTGTTCATTGACGTGATACATCGGTTTGGAGTGTAATTTAGTGGGAGCCGCTGATAATACTCTGTCCTTATCTTTCCTATTACTAAATACCGCCACGATCGAGCGTGGCCTGCCATCATGTCGTGGACGGAGTCGGTGCACCACTTGGAACGGTATATCATCCTCTATTCCAAGCTCATTCTTTATGAAATCATGAAGTACTGCTTCGGTATCTTTAGGGTGAGTTTCCGTGCCAGTCTCCGTCTCTGGAATGCCCCCAAACAACAAGTTGATTTTCATGGATCGTGTCTGGTCCTCGAGCAGCATCTCCTTGACCTCGTATGTCTGTTGCTGGGCCTCATCACGTTGTTGCTCAACTTTGGAGAGACGTTGCTCCAACAAGGAGTAGTGAAAGTCACTATTCTCTATACGTTCCGAATGGATAGTCAGCTCGCGTTTGATATCAACGATAGATTTATCCATGCTACACAATTTTTCGTCCATTGTATTTAGTTTAATATTAATTTGATCCAAGACGTCCAGTTTGGCAAGTCTGTTGTAAATATCGTGGATAACCATCTCACCCCTCGGGTAGGAAATTTCTCTGTCACACCCTCAGGGAAGGAGAAGATTCTATTATTCTTCCATCCTTCACATGTGTTTCCCGGTTTAGCCAAAAAACCCGGGAAAGATCAGCTTGTCACCCCCTAAGGGGAGATAGCCTCGTGCCGATTAGCACATGTTCAATTGTGACGTCATTAAAATGAGTCATTGGTAATTGTGACGTCATCATAAGTGAATGACGATATACATACCCCACATATATCTTTTTGTTTACAAACATGGCAGACTACTGTCGATGGAGTTGTGACTGAAATAATAGGATGGGAGAAAAATAATCAGCCCCTACCTTGAGGGTGTAACAGAGGGATCTCCAACCCTCGAGGTGATTGTTTAGGTTTGTTTAACCCTCGGCAGAGCCGCGGGTACGACGAACAAAATGCATCGCCCTCGGGATGGAGATTTCTCTGTCACACCTTCAAGGTAGGGGAAGATTCTGTTAATCTTATACACACGAAAATGAGTGAAAAATTGTCTTTTGCTTAGAAAGCATTGGATCAAGGGTAATGAAACAAGCAAGTCTCAGTTGATGTAATTTGCTGTTCTAATTCCTGTTGAGAAAGCTCCCAATGAAAATCCTACTAGAGGGAGAGAATCCCTCCTATTTGTTCTGAAGTGCCTAAATTTAATCCCTTCATGCAGCATTTCGAAGACTTTGAAATGAATTAAAAATGTACACACGTTTTCAATGAAAAGTATATTGTGTGTTCTGACAGAGATGCCACTTATAGTGCGATATGTTGACAACATGTTGATAAGTTATCGTAACTTTTATTCTGTAATATAATACAATGGACCGTGTATTTATCATGGTATTTTCGACAGGGTATACAGACACTCTGTTCACATCACCTTGACCGTATATTGTAATGGGAAGCAGTTTGTGTAACATTGATGTGTCAAAGTAGATACTGAACTCCATGTTGAGTACCTGTGTAACTACTGGAACAGCTGATTGTACTTGATCTACAATCACTAAATAAAATCATATGATACCAAGTTTTCTTCAGAGGCGCGGTAGTCTAGTGGTATGACGCCGGGCTCGTGACCGAAGGGTTGCGGGTTCGAGGCATGGCACGGCACTGTGTTGTATCCTTGATTCTTTACTCCGCTTTGTTCCAGTCTACTCAGCTGTAATTGAGTACGTGGTTAGGCATGCTAGAATTGTAGAATGCTAGCTGTGAGTGCCGAAATGGCAGCACCGGCTGTATGCTCCCCAGGGAGTTGAGAACGATATTGGCTGGTTGCAAAGGCCCTATAACCACGGATAATAATTTGTGAACCGCTTTGAACTAGGTAGTAGGTTGTGATTAAGCGGTATATAAGAACCTCAAATTCTTATTTATTATTATTATTCTCTGTGGTGTTTATAACTGGAAATGAGGAATAAGGCGGCTAAACCAGCTCTTAACCTACAACCAGCAGACAGTACATTTCTCTGGTTTTAAACTTTCTATAGCAGATTACTGTTATAGCAGTATACGGAGGTGTGGTAACGGCACATAACTGTTATAGTAGTATACGTAGGTCTGGTA
>NW_018408695.1:0-18399 GCF_002113885.1 Mizuhopecten yessoensis
GTTACATTGGCGCCCACGTAGGGACCCGGGTAATATTGACAACAATACTCAGCGATACTTGCAATGGAATCTCTATGACCCCTGGAAAACTCGGGACGAGTTCTTTCTTAAAGGGGGAGTATGTCACCCTGGTAAAATACTAGCCGCTTCCTACCGTATCGGCTAGGGAGAATTTCTCTTTAGCTCATTCGGTAGAGCGTAAGACTAGTAAGTCAGAGGTCCCGGGTTCGACTCCTTGAGGCATTGAAAAAGAATATAAATATAATTGTACTGTTGTCACTATGATCAAAATATTTTAGGATAACTGTATAATGTTACTGTTGACTGTAAGTCACATGTACATTGAGGGATCAATCTCGTTAATTACATGATGGTGAAAGGCTTACGGCCAGGTTTATAGGTTTTAGTCAATAAACTACGATCGTGATATTTGTTCTGTCTTTTTTTAATGGTATAATTCTTCCATATGGATACCCAAAGATCAGCCTGCATTCTCTATTGACCCTTTTCACAGTCTTTTTGGTGGTCACTTTGTATTTCCAGTGTATACATTTGACAACTGACGGTCAAGTAAGGTATTGTATATACAGAGTATATATCATTGATAATTAATGAGTGGTTAATGTCTGGTATATTGTTTGTGATGACTGAGGACTGTCCACTTCTGTCAGAAATGACCGGTAATTAAGGAGATGTTGAACAACTGTCCTTGTATATATAGGGAGTGATCAAATTGTCGCCAGTTCACAACGGTGACATCACAAAGTGTCAATTTCAGGTGAAATTGAGAACTTCGACAGTTAACCATCGTAAATACAGTCGGTAATCAATTGTTTCCGTTGAATATTAAGTACATTTAGCAAGTATGTGGATATTTTACCTAGTATGTGTGTGAGATTTTACCTAGTATGTGTACCTAGTATGTGTGTGAGATTTTACCTAGTATGTGTGTGAGATTTTACCTAGTATGTGTGTGAGATTTTACCTAGTATGTGTGTGAGATTTTACCTAGTATGTGTATGAGATTTTACCTAGTATGTGTGTGAGATTTTACCTAGTATGTGTAGTAAATTCAGTGCATGTTTATCCAGGAACATTCGATAGCGTGAGAAATTCCAACTTAGCTATAATGAGTTTATTTATTGCAAATTAATGAGCAAAAATTAGGAGATTAAATATGTGAACTATCTGTAGCCACCGTATATAACGATTTAGCGTATTCTCGTCATTACTGCAGGGAAACATGTTACGTTTTTCAGGTTAATAAAAGTTTTAGTTTTGAATATCTAACAAAATCTTAATGTTTAAAACTTTCTGTAATCAGTATGCTATTGCATTATAATTAAGGGTGGACATCTATCTGCATATATTTCCATTTGCTCTGCATTGCCACTACATAACCTTACCACACAAAATAGAAAGATATCATATCATAATTATCACATTATACCCATTGGTGTAGTGATATGAGGAACATGTTCGTGACGTCGTGACAAAATGACGTCGTTTTGACCGATGATCAATGTAACTCGCAACAATTATTGGCGTTATGTTGTATACAAGGTGGATGTTCTCATGGTGGAAAATATTGATTAAATTGTGGAAATTAAATTGATGATTTTGTGTTTATTTTCACGAAATATATTTTTTCGCCGGGAACGGTCGCGTGTACTCGTGACGTCACAAGAACAAGTCCCACTGACAGATAGCGCGGAATTTGACTTTGAAATGCCATAACAGGTTGGAAATATAAGAAACACTTAAATTAAAAGTCGGAAATGTAAGTATTAAACTGCTTTATTTGGAAAGACATTAATGCGCGTTATTCAATTTGTCTACAATCCTGTGAGAATTGTAGGAGGACACTAACTTTCCAAAGAAGGCAGTTTAATGCTTAAATCCATGTAATGAAATTCAATATTATTAGTAAAACCTTCCCGTCGCTCCTTTCAAACCGGTCCTTTTGCTCAGCAACTATAGAAACCGAGGAAACACCACACCTAAGGATAAAAATGCATCGAGGAGATACCAAACCAAAGAGGAAAACGTAAAATCAACAAAAAAGGAACCGAGGGGATACCGAATAAAAAGGAAAAAGCAACAATAAGAACAGATTAGACACCAAACCAAAAGGAAAGACAGGATGAATCCCAAGAAAAATGGGAGACGATACCGCAGGAGGTGATATTGGAGACGATACCACAGGAGGTGATATTAGAGACGATAACACAGGAGGTGATATTGAATACGATACTACAGGAGGTGATATTGAATACGATACTACAGGAGGTGATATTGGAGACGATACCACAGGTGATATTGGAGACGATACCACAAGAGGTGATATTGGAGACGATACCACAAGAGGTGATATGGACATGTTAGTGTTTCCTGGACCAGCTGTGGTATCAAGCATGCTCCAGGCATTTAACAGTTATTATAAAAACGTTCTCATTCTGTAAGAAATAACTATATATACCCTAATCAATACTGAAATAAAAACCATACAAAACTGAGTAAACTTTAAGTAAATCAACATACCTGATTTTGAGTATTTTTTACAACCCAATCCATTGTTTAAAACTAATGTTCAAATACCGAGAATACACACATGGTGGAGACGACCACTGCCCAAGCATGAATGATGTCCAGGTAACATCTCTCTTTTACACAGATATGTATACAACGAGAGAAAGGCCAGGGCCGGAGACGATCTGGTCAAGTGGCGCTAAATGACACGGTCATTTATAAATATATTGGTAAAAAGTTGGCGCGGACACAGAGCATCACTCACCAGTCATGTCCGGCTGTATCACGTGACCATTCATTATAGGGTCACGCGTGCATTTAAATGTGCTTACATTTATATCAAATACGGAATACACTACTTCTTGCTAATAAATGTGTATTTTTCTATTTGAAACGAAGGCAGCCATGTGTACCGTGGGCGGTTCAAGGCTTTTGTCACTTTTACACTTATTGTATAAATGTACCAGAAAAAATATATACATCACATTTTCATCTTTGATTAATCATGCAGTTAACACAGGAGAAGCGCTGTGTCTACTCGTGTCTACTCGTGTCCAGGTATACCTGTTCTGTGTTGTTGGCTGTCAATCTAACACACACAAACATTCGGACACTAACGCAGTTCTGGTGTTCGGATGACCACGCCATTACTGTCATCTATCCCCCTCCCACATTTTGTGACTCTATTATCGCAGATCCCGCGGGATGTGACAACAACCAATCAATGATAAGTGCTAGTACATGTAGGTAATGCCCTCATCCCCACACCAGCTTACATTGTATATCGTTATGGATGGTCTATACATAGCTCGGAATCATACAAAATTATCGGATAAAATGGCGAAATAAAACATGTCATTTTTAAGTACTACAGCTGTCAGCTAGCTTAGTTTAATTTACAATAAGACAGTAGCAATGTTGTAAAGGATTTCACCTTTCTTAAAGAAGTGTTCCATTATCTCAGAGGTGAACAATATATCGCTACACTTTGATTAAATACACCTGTTTTGCCTTTGCATAGCAACAGACCTGGATGGAAGTTACATTTTTCCTATTGCTATGCGGTTTTCGGCAAAGCTGTTAAATAGTATGTTTTATGTACTACGCCATATGCAGTAAAACAAAATCTAATTTTCATTTTTGTCCCTTTCATGCTAGATTTGCGACAACTGTCCAAAGGGTCAGAATTGATAAAATAGGCATGACGTGACAATTGTTTTGTGCGCGCAAAAGAACAGCTTAATTTAAATATCATTTATTATATAATACAGGCTATTTCCGTGCAATATTGCCGTTCAATAAAAACGATATAGCACAGTACAATAAACATGCAAATGAGTCTTATCACCGTGGGAAACAGGTCCTATTCCTACGCACTACAACCTTCTACGTTTGTAAACAAAATGGCTGACCAAATTACTGTTTGCATTTTTTTTTATTAATGTCGTCATGATAATTATTAAAACATAAGTTGATGAAGAAAACCTAAATGATTGTTTGTTCATTGAAAAGGTTCTCGGGAAAAAGTTTCTGAAACAATTTTTTTGTGGCGCAGCGAGCTCCAAAAAAATGCATGTAATGCGTCCTTTCGTCAGCCATCGGTACAATTAATATAGAGGAGACGTGTCAAGAAAAAGAGTGTTTCTCGAATTATTTAATAGATATAATCTAACACTCGTATTCAATTAATGTCGAATTTATTAAACTCGTGTACTAATTTCATATAAAACTCGCCAATGGCCCGTCTCAAATGAAATTAATCAACTCGTTCAATAAATTCAATATTACATGAACACTCGTGTCAGATCCTCTATTTATGTCACCTTGCTTATCATAGCAGTATGAACACTAAGATAGACACGAACAAGACCTTCATCACATTTTACTTGGTAGGATAGTTATAATCTACACATGTTTATACATTATGGTGGAATTATAACTCGGGATTCGAAAATGTTGGAAAAATGATCAGCGCAGACTGCACACGGCCCAGCATTCATCGGATCCCACCATAAAATACAAACGTATTATTCAAGGTTTTCGAGTTTCTAATACCTGTAGCGGTCACACAAATAGGTCACTATCATCAAAGTATCATATATTTTTTTATTCAAAAATGATTTCCTTATCGCTCTGTTATTATTAATTGATTTGTAAGTTGTATATCTAAAGTTATAATACAATAATGATAAACAGAAACAAATGCTATTAAAACCATACGGACGGCGTTTTGGTAAGGATGCAGGTAATGTTATTGGTCACGATACGTTAATTTTGTGTGCTTTTTACACTTTTCCATCTTCGATTTCCACGTGTTTCTGACTTCATGTACATTATGTGATATTATTTCTACATAGCCATTACACTCCTACACAAGTGGGGACACTCCACACAGGTGGGGACACTCCTACACAGGTGGGGAATTGAGAAAAAGAATGCTGTTACCCACTACAAGTATCGTAAGAGGCTACTAATGTGGGAACGCCCCTGAAAACTTGGGGATTTGCTTTTGTGCCGTCTATTTGGGGACGCAAAAGCGACCAAAATAAATCTGCTGCACCCATTACAATATTTAGGATCTTAATATATATATCTACTGCTAACTACCTTTATATCTGACCAATCTGATATGTTTACCTGACCAACAAAAAATCAACCGTATTAGCGGATTTCTCTTAAGCGTTTTACAGTCGAACCACCAAATGCTGTAATACCTGTCCTAACAGATTATTGTATATCAAATCCATTCACTAACACCAAAATAACTGAAAAAGGGGTTATAGATGCTTTGAAAAACTTAAATCCGTCAAAATCTTCGGAACCGGACAACATTCATCCTAAATTATTAAAGGAATCAGCAGATATAATCAAAACACCTTTGTGTGAGATTGTCAACAGTTCGCTGGAAAGGGGAGAACTTCCGGATAGTTTGAAAGAGGGGCAGATAACGGCAACTCACAAAAAGGTCGATAAACCAGCTGGGAACTGTAGATCAGTAAGTATCACCAGTGTAAGAAGTCAAATCACGGAAACATTATACCAACAAGAATAATGGACCACTTGGAGAGAAATAATGTATTAGGTAAACACCAATATAGGTTTGTCAAAGCAAGATCAACTGTACTACAACTACTGAAAGTCAATGTAACTGGGCTGAAATTCTCGAATTGTCAAATTGCATTCATACGGACTATCGCCCGAAATTCTAAGTTGGATAAAATGTTTCATATCAAATGGGAAACAAAAAGTATCAGTAAATGGAGAAGTATCGAAATAGATGGATGTTACCAGTGTAGTGCAGGGCAGTGCCCTTGGCCCGTCATTATTTGTAAAATACATCAATGACTTACCAGAAACAATAAAATCACCAACATTTCTATTTGCAGATGACACTAAAATGTATAATCACAGCGAAAATATGAACCTGCATATGGTCAGATACTTGGATGTTGAAATTTTACCCGGAAAACTGCAAAGTACTTTCATTAGGAAAAAACTATTAATACCGCGCCGCTTTATTTACGCAAAGGGAGGATAAAAGTCATTTTGGAAGACGTTAACAAAGAAAAGGATCACGGAATCATCACAGATAACGAACGTAAATTTAACGATCATATACACGAATCGGTATACAAGGAAACAGGATTATGGGAACAATTAGAAGAACGTATACATATTTAGACGCGTCATCGCTTTGTCTGCTGTATAAAGCACTCGTGAGACCACATCTGGAATACGGAGCAAGCATATGGAGTCCATATCTACAAAAGGACATCAACGAAATTGAAAGTGTACAAAGGATAACCACTAAACAGATACCAGGAATGATGACTTAAGATTAAGGACACAGATTAAGGATTTTGAAATTACCAACTTTAAAACACGGAAGATTACGAGTAGATACGGAACAGGTGTCTAAGCCAATACATGGATACATTGTACTATGACACTTCTGTAACAGAAGACTTTTTAAATATAAACGGGAACAGACGAGCAAGTGGTCATAGTCTTGGACTTGAAAAAAGAATGTCTAAATTGAGCTTAAGAAAGTATTCCTTTAAAGAAAGAGTGGTCAACCATTGGAAGTCCCTGCCAAATCACATGTCACATTTTATAATCACGAACTTGACAATAATGAACTTATCCACTGTGGTGTCGGGGTGTCAGCCAGCTAGAGGATGACCATACATTTGATCTGGGATATATAGGCTTTTGTCTGCGTCCAGTTTTATCATAGAATGATATTATTATGTAGTATATCCTATCGCCTTGCTTGGCATTAGCTCACTTTTGGCTTGATGGTTGAGCGTTCTCCCAGTACAACAGTACTTGTTTCCCAATCATCAGAATGAAATGTCTATGTAAATGTACATGTTTATTGATATGAATAAAATATGATTTAAACTAATAGGACATTAAACAAAACAAAAACAAAACCAAACAAACGCATATTACTCTCTGTACATAGATTTCTGTCACTTTTAGAAGACTTATTCCAAGAATGTCTGACTCAGAATATGTTAATAAAATTTTCTTATTTTTTGCATAACTAAGATATTTTTTCAGTTCACATAATTCTATTTAATTCTTGGTACTAGACGTATATTGCATACCCAGTATTATTTAGTGTTACACATGCATACGTGTAATTGGTAGTCATAGCAGATAGGTCGAGTTATCTCCCATGTGGCGTACATCATAGATGTTGCAGCTTCTGATCCGCCCGTACTTGTGACACACTTTCTTCGCCATGAAGATGGCACAAACGAGAAGAACTATGAAAATATGTATTGATATTAGACAAGCTTGCCATAAATAGTCATACAATGAACATGAGACGGGATAGTCAAATACAGTCATTTTATTAAACGCCTTGTATGCTATAAGTTAAAATATAAAGCAGATGGGTCTATTTGACAGGACAGAACTGCTTTTCAGTGATTCACCATCAAATGTAAAACAATCAGTTACAGCTAATAAACATTTAACATTTTGTTTATATTTTACTGACTTAATGACTAGTGATGTCAAACTTTATGATACAAGTTTAAGTCTAAAAGCTATCTAACACACTATTCCTTTGATTTGTGTTAGAGTTAAGGTTATAAGCTATCTAACACACTATGCCTTTGATTTGTGTTAGAGTTAAGGTTATACGCTATCTAACACACTATGCCTTTGATTTGTGTTAGAGTTAAGATTATAAGCTATCTAACACACTATGCCTTTGATTTGTGTTAGAGTTAAGGTTATAAGCTATCAAACACACGATGCCTTTGATTTGTGTTAGAGTTAAGGTTATAAGCTATCTAACACGCGATGCCTTTGATTTGTGTTAGAGTTAAGGTTATGAGCTATCTAACACACTATGCCTTTGATTTGTGTTAGAGTTAAGGTTATAAGCTATCTAACACACGATGCCTGTGATTTGTGTTAGAGTTAAAGTTATATGCTATTTCACACATTAGACCTGTGATTTGTGTTAGAGAGATGGTTTTATGCTACTTCACACATTATACATGTGATAAGCGTTAGGGTTAAGGGTATATGGTACCTTACAATTTATACCTGTGAATTGTGTTTGAGTAAAGGTTACATTAAATCTACCGTGCTATCGCGGACCATTTAGTTAGTGTTTGGCCCATGTTACAGTTCGGTTTTACCAGTAGGCCTGCCTCCTGTTTACAGCTGATTGCTCAAATAACCTGTACTGAAGACTATAACAGTATTGCAGCACACCTAACCTTACTATCTACGGGAACTAGCTAATAGTGTTAACATTTACCTGGATCTGAAACACGTCGACGTCAACTATTTTCTGTCTGGAGTAGTCCGTCTCCTCTTGCATGAACATATCGTCGTTAATTCCAAAAAAGAAGTCGTTTCCGTTTGTACTTTCACCCACAGATTCAAAAGAAAGATCCATGTCTCGGTTTCCATGACCGGGTTTTTGTCGTCTGAGGGTGGACAATCTAGACTCTCACCTCACCCTGTAGTGTGGCATATGGTGGTCAGTAGTCCAGTTCAACGTCAAGCCTATAGGCGCAAATGTCAGCTGTTAATTTAGGCATGAAATCGAACTGATCATGCCAGGTGATAACACTACATTTATAGCACAAACTATAGGTACTCAAATGTCTCAACGACTCCATGGATACAGAAGGGTGTGGAATTCTAATGTATTGGACTTAATCATACAAACATTGTCGCATTTATTCTGAAAACAAAAAGTAAATACACTATAATGAAAGAAATGTAGTAAATGTATAGTTTGATCTGCCTGTTTGTGTATGACCACCTCCTCTACACCTAGGTTGTGTATGATCACCTCCTCTACACCTAGGTTGTGTATGATCCCCTCCTCTACACCTAGGTTGTGTATGACCACCTCCTCTACACCTAGGTTGTGTATCACCGCCTCCTCTACACCTAGGTTGTGTATGATCACCTCCTCTACACCTAGGTTGTGTATGATCACCTCCTCAACACCTAGGTTGTGTATGATTACCTCCTCTACACCTAGGTTGTGTATGATCACCCCCTCTACACCTAGGTTGTATATGACCGCATCCACTACACATAGGTTGTGTATGACCACCTCCTCTACACCTAGGTTGTGTATGACCGCCTCCTTTATATACAAACAAAGGTTGAGTATGACTGCCTCGTATATAAACAAAGGTTGTGTACGACCGCCTCCTATATACACAAAGGTTGTGTACGACCGCCTCCTATATAAACAAATGCTGTGTACGACCGCCTCCTATATAAACAAAGGTTGTGTACGACCGCCTCCTATATAAACAAAGGTTGTGTACGACCGCCTCCTATACGCAAATGTTGTGTACGACCGCCTCCCATCCGCGAAAGTTGTGAATGTACATCAAGGTTGTATGTGGAGGACACTTCTAGTTTTAAATTCAGTGATACTTGAGAGGTACGTGTACGTGTACGTTGCACTATTACTACATGCTTAGTTGCTAACATGCCGAACAGTCCGCCATTATGGTACGGTAATTGTTACAGTTAACATTTTTAACTATTGTTATAAAAAGATCTAATCAGAACTTAACTGTAACAATAAAATCATTCATTTTGTAATGACAAAATTAATCAGGGGTCACTCTTCCGGGTCACTAGTTGGTTGATCTTATCACACGCCTATTCATATCCATGGACAACGATCCGGCCAATCTTAGCCTCTGGCGAGGCATGTGGCACCATTTTATCTCCGTTATCTTCTCAAATGATGAAATATGTATACAATATTAGAGAGAATTTACAGTGAAAACCGTTACTATAGATGTCGTTTCATACATTTCAAACTGAATCAACCGAACTGACTTAAGAAATAATTTCAATATTCGGAACTCCTTGGACTTGTGTATATAGAATACAATTTCACATTCAGCCAGAGAGATTACCGGAAATAGCATTGCTATGACTGTAATCTTGTGTTATTTATATGTTCCGGGCCTTAAAATTATATCGTTACACGAATACACGTATACTGCATGTACTATAATCGAAATTTTGTATCTATATTCAAATGTGGGTTATTTGTTTATGCCGTGAATAGATGTTATAATTATATAAACGTACTGACATTTTAAATGATATTTTACATTTTTAAAGACAACTTAAATGTCATATAAACGATCAACTGTCATACGAATAAAACAACAACAACAATAACAAACAGCATTTACCTAAATTTGAGTACTTCACGAACAATAAATAAATATCATGTACAAATATTACTTGTTTTTAATCTATGCAATGTTAACCTTTAGCTGCACAATTCGGGATGGGGTGTCAATACCGACTCTGTAACAAGGTCTGAGGATTGAAAATGAAAGCGCTTCTACGTGTTTCTGATTTTTAACTATTCATATGTATGCATGTACCACAATATTTATAACAATTTGTATGATATTGATTTACTCACAATGTCTTGACTATGGTCTGCTTTAGAAAATATAGTTGTTTAGTTACCGCAACGGTTTAGTAATTCGAATCATCAATCCGCTGCTGGCAGAAATTAAGTCATTCAAATTTTAAACGTGTTATAATTAACCTGATGGTAGTAAGAGATAAGTTTTTCAAGGGAATTATAATTAGTTAGTCACAATCGCGAATAACGCATTAGCAACCCCAATAGCTACATTTGTAACCCGCTGCTAACTTCTAACCTATTCGGGTATAGGATGCTGACATCACTATACCTGCTCCACAGTCCGAGGATACGGGTTTAAATACTTATTGTATTACCAGGATCGAGCGGAATCCGTTTGTGTAATGGAAGGCAGCCATACGACTTATCTGGTCGTTTAACATTGTTCAATCATTGAGGCTTTAGCGTAATTGATTAGGTATTCATTGAAAAATCACGCTTTAAAGCTGTTAACAGATTGAATGTTGGTGGTTTTAATCTAAGGTGTGGTGACCTCACGTACTCCTGAAATAGAAGGGTTTTGTTGGACGCTGTATGTTAAAAAGGATAGAAGATGTACACAAGATTTAAGACACGTGGAGGAAATATACCTAATTATATGGGAAAGCATAACCCAAAGTGTTTAGTGTGTTGTAATTACAATGTTACCACAAAAGATTGGTCTCTAACACATTTTAATGATCAAATTTTTACATAAAATCATCAGGTATGATTTTAATAAGGCATACAATAATTGATCTTGATTATTTGTTCATATTAAGATTTATATCTAACGAAATAATCTAAATATATACGGTGCAAAAGTCGTCCAATTGTTTAGTTTTCATTCGTGTATATTGATATTATAAGTGATGAGGTGTTGAATGACCAGATATCAATCTAATTTGTTGGCCAGCTTTATTGACTAGTTATGATACTGATCTTATTTCAGCTTATGATAATTACTCAAATATCTTAAAACATGTAGTGACCTTAATGATGTTAACATGTAGTCAACTTAATGATGTTAACATGTAGTCAACTTAATGATGTTAACACTCATGTACCAAGTAGGATAAACGTCCGTTATCGAATCAACTATCAGGTGCCCTTCACTTCAGGTTTTCTCTAATAGAGGAAAGAGAGGTGTTGTACATGGCTGAACAAAGTTCATCCTGATCTCGGAATGACGAGATTGTGGAGCCAGTGCTGACGTGAGCTTCACTGGAAAACATCACTTTAGGCTTCCCCACTCTAGATCGGGGATGCACGCATTTCTTCACCATATCCTCTTCTGTATCTGGAAGTGTACAGCATGAGATGGAATTTATTTTCAGAAAACAACAATTTACATTTTTCCTTGAAAAATAGAATGGATTTGCTATTAATTTACAGATACAGGACAGCAATACCCTCGAACTCCTTGGTATCTCCTCTGATAGACAAACAACTCGAAATCCCCGCTGACGGAAACACAGACAAAGACACTGACCTTCAAACTAAAATTGACATTTTCTCCTACGGAAAACACATACAAAAACACCGATCTTCAAATACATTGACGTCTCCGCCGACACACTCACAACAAAACACCGATCTCCAAATACATTGACATCTCCGCCGACAGACACTCAAAACAAAACACTGATCTTCAAATACATTGACGTCTCCGCCGACAGAAGCTTACAACAAAACACCGATCTGCAAATACATTGACATCTCCGCCGACAGACACTCAAAACAAAACACCGATCTCCAAATACATCGACATCTCCGCCGTCAGACACTTACAACAAAACACTGATCTTCAAATACATTGACATCTCCGCCGACAGACACTCACAACAAAACAGCGATCTCCAAATACATTGACATCCCCGCCGACAGAATCTTACTACAAAACAACGATCTCCAAACACATTGACATCCCCGCCGACAGACACTTACAACAAAACACCGATCTTCAAATACAATACGTCTTCACTGACAGAAACTAACAAAACAACCGATCTCAAAATACATTGACATCTCAGCCGACAGACACTCACAACAAAACACTGATCTTCAAATACATTGACATCTCCGCCGTCAGACACTAACAAAAAAACACCGATCTCCAAATACATTGACATCTCCGCCGTCAGACACTTACAACAAAACACCGATCTCCAAATACATTGACATCTCCGCCGACAGAAACTCACATCAAAACACCGATCTCCAAATACATTCACATCTCCGCCGACAGACACTTACAACAAAACAACGATCTCCAAATACATTCACATCTCCGCCGACAGACATTCACAACAAAACAACGATCTCCAAATACATTGACATCTCCGCCGACAGACACTTACAACAAAACACCGATCTCCAAATACATTGACAGCTCCGCCGACAGACACTCACAACAGAACACCGATCTCCAAATACATTGACATCTCAGCCGACAGACACTCAAAACAAAACACCGATCTCCAAATACATTGACGTATCCGTCGACAGACACTCGCAACAACCACCAACCTCCAAATACATTGACATCTCCGCAGACAGACTTATACACAAAATGAACGCTTATTTTGGAGGATTATTTAAAAAGTATTGTAGTTCATTTATATTTATCCTGAAACAATGTGTAACTCATCGCAAGTAAACAATTAATCAAACATAGGAACAGTGTAATAACGAGTTTCCATAATGGTGTCTAAACGTCAACGCTTGGACCTCAGTTGCTTTTCCTGGTCACCATATTACAAACTACGTGTCTACGTGTCTACGCGAATGTATGCCTGCCTTAGAACTTTTTTTTTTATTACCAATATTTTACATTTTATTTTTGTAACTTATACAAATAACATAAATTTACACAGGAACTGAATATGTTTCTATAAAAATAAGTGATCCAGAAGGATTTTGGCGCCCACGGAATGCTCTTTTCTCTTCTTTAATACACAAACTTAAACAAGCTTAAAGATAAATGTAATGATGTAGCCTCACGAATAATACATACGCACATCTATTTAATCACGACCCACGGTTCCCTACTCCTGTCAGTTTATTTATAAAAGTCTCTTGGTTAAGTTACTAGTTGTAAAGCTTCTTTTTATAATAGTCATAAAACAAAAAAATCATATTTCTTACAAACTATCACAAATCATCACGTATACAAAAGTCATACCGTTTCCGGAGTGGCCACATCCTGGACAATCTGGTGCGTCACATTTATGTTTTAGCTTGGACTTTGGTGTCCGTCGTCGGTTTGGTGGGCGGATGGTGGACGGATACGGCGAGAGTCCACACTGGTAACACTCACTTCGCGTTACACCCATCTGACCAAAACCACTGAAGGCAGCAAGAACAATACATAGATAACAGCCTAATATGTCTGATCAAATTAAAAAAAATGACAACCCTATATAAATAAAATACACAGGTACCATATTGTCAATACACAGGGACAAAATATAGCAGTGTTCATATTCAGGGACTAAATATACCATAGAGACAAAACAAGGGGACCACATGTACATATACTATAGCGTCAACACACGGGGACCACATATACCATAGCGTCAACACACGAGGAGCACATATACCATAGCGTTATCACTCAGGGGCCAAATATACCATAGCGTTAACACACGGGGACTAAATATACCATAGCGTCAACGAACCGGGACCAGATATACCATAGCGTCAACGAACCGGGACCAAATATACCATAGCGTCAACGAACCAAGACCAAATCTACCATAGCATCAACGAACCAAGACCAAATATACCATAGCATCAACACACGAGGAGCACATATACCATAGCGTCAACACACGAGGAGCACATATACCATAGCGTCAACACACGAGGAGCGCATATACCATAGCGTCAACACATGGGGACCACATATACCATAGCGTCAACACATGGGGACCACATATACCATAGCGTCAACACACGGGGACCACATATACCATAGCGTCAACACACGGGGACCACATATACCATAGCGTCAACACACGGGGACCACATATACCATAGCGTCAACACACGAGGAGCACATATACCATAGCGTTATCACTCAGGGGCCAAATATACCATAGCGTTAACACACGGGGACTAAATATACCATAGCGTCAACGAACCGGGACCAGATATACCATAGCGTCAACGAACCGGGACCAAATATACCATAGCGTCAACGAACCAAGACCAAATCTACCATAGCATCAACGAACCAAGACCAAATATACCATAGCATCAACACACGAGGAGCACATATACCATAGCGTCAACACACGAGGAGCACATATACCATAGCGTCAACACACGAGGAGCGCATATACCATAGCGTCAACACATGGGGACCACATATACCATAGCGTCAACACATGGGGACCACATATACCATAGCGTCAACACACGGGGACCACATATACCATAGCGTCAACACACGGGGACCACATATACCATAGCGTCAACACACGGGGACCAATTATACCATAGCGTCAACACACGGGGACCAAATATACCATAGCGTCAACACACGGGGACCAAATATACCATAGCGTCAACACACGAGGAGCACATATACCATACCGTCAACACATGGGGACCACATATACCATAGCGTCAACACACGGGGACCACATATACCATAGTGTCAACACACGGGGACAAAATATACTATAGCGTCAACACACGTGGACCAAATATACCATAGCGTCAACGCACGGGGACCACATATACCATAGCGTCAACACACGGGGACCAAATATACTATAGCGTCAACACACGTGGACCAAATATACCATAGCGTCAACGCACGGGGACCGAATATAGCCCAGCATCAATACAAAATAAACAATATCACAGCATCATAACGAAGCGTCGACAGACAAGACAAAACAAATCAATATCAATGCAAAATAACAAGAACAATACATAGATAACAGCCTACGTATGTCTGATCAAATTAAAAAATTGACAACCGTATATAAATAAAATACACAGGTACCATATTGTCAATACACAGGGACAAAATATAGCAGTGTTCATATTCAGGGACTAAATATACCATAGAGACAAAACAAGGGGACCACATGTACATATACTATAGCGTCAACACACGGGGACCACATATACCATAGCGTCAACACACGGGGACTAAATATACCATAGCGTCAACACACGAGGAGCACATATACCATAGCGTCAACACACGGGGACCACATATACCATAGCGTCAACACACGGGGACCACATATACCGTAGCGTTAACACACGAGGAGCACATATACCATAGCGTCAACACAAGGGGACAAAATATACTATAGCGTCAACACACGGGGACCACATATACCATAGCGTCAACACACGAGGAGCACATATACCATAGCGTTATCACTCAGGGGCCAAATATACCATAGCGTTAACACACGGGGACCACATATACCATAGCGTCAACACACGAGGAGCACATATACCATAGCGTTAACACACAGGGGCCAAATATACCATAGCGTTAACACACGAGGAGCACATATACCATAGCGTCAACACACGGGGACAAAATATACTATAGCGTCAACACACGGGGACCACATATACCATAGCGTCAACACACGAGGAGCACATATACCATAGCGTCAACACACAGGGACCACATATACCATAGCGTTATCACTCAGGGACCAAATATACCATAGCGTTACCACACGGGGACTAAGTTTACCATAGCGTCAACGAACCGGGACCAAATATACCATAGAGTCAACGAACCGGGACCAAATATACCATAGCGTCAACGAACCAAGACCAAATATACCATAGCGTCAACACACGGGGACTAAATATACCATAGCGTCAACACACGGGGACCGAATATAGCCCAGCATCAATGCAAAATAAACTATATCACAGCATCATAACGAAGCGTCGACAGACAAGACAAAACAAATCAATATCAATGCAAAATAAATGTTTGGACCCCTATCTTACCTGAATGTTTGGACACAGACACTTGACTTACACAGATACCTGTCTAACCTGAATGTTTAGACACAGACACATGACTTACACAGTCACCTGTCTTACCTAGATGTTTGGACACAGACACCTGTTTTACCTGAATGTTTGGATACAAGCACCTGTCTCTTACCTGAATGTTTGGACACAGACACATGTCTTGCATGAATGTTGAAACACAGACAACTGACTTACGCAGATACCTAACTTACACAGACACCTAACTTTCACAGACACTTACCTTACACAGTCACCTGTCTTACCTAGATGTTTGGACACAGACACCTGTTTTATCTGAATGTTTGGATACAAGCACCTGTCTTACCTGAATGTTCGGACATAGACACAAGTCTTACACAGACACCTCACTTATACAGACACCTGACTTACACAGACACATGGCTTACACCGACACCTGACTTACACAGACACCTAACTTACACAGACGTCAAACTTACACAGACATCTACCTTACACATACATCTAACTTACACAGACGTCTACCTTACACAGACACCTGACTTACACAGACACCTAACTTACAAAGACGCCTACCTTACACAGACACCTACCTTACACAGACGCCTACCTTACACAGACACCTACCTTACACCGACACCTGACTTACACAGACACCTATCTTACACAGATGCCTACCTTACACCGACACCTACCTTATACAGACACATAACTTACGCAGACACCTGACTTACACTAACATATAACTTACACACACACCTGACTTACACAGGCAGCTAACTTACACATACACCTGACTTACACAGACACCTGACTTACACAGACACCTACCTTACACAGACACCTACCTTACACCGACACCTGACTTACACATACACCTGATTTACACAAACACATACCTTACACCGACACCTAACTTACATTGACACCTAACTTACACATACGTCTGACTTACACAGACACCTAACTGACACATACACCTAGATTACAAATACACATACCTTACACCGACACCTGACTTAAACAGACATCTAAATTACACACACCTGGCTTACACAGACAACTGACTTACACAGACACCTGACTTATACAGACACCTAACTTACACCGACACCTGACTTACACATACACCTACCTTACCCAGACACATGACTTACACAGACACCTAACTTACACAGACACCTAACTTACACAGACACCTAACTTACACAGGCACCTGACTTACACAGACACTTAACTTACACAGGCACCTGACTTACACAGACACATGGCTTACACCTACACCTGACTTACACAGACACTTAACTTATACAGACATCTGACTTACACAGACACATGGCTCACACCGACACCTGACTTACACAGACACATAACTTACACAGACACCTGACTTACACAGACACCTGACTTACACAGACACCTAACTGACACAGACACCTGGTTTACAAATACACCTGACTTAAACAGACATCTAAATTACACACACCTGGCTTACACAGACACCTGACTTACACAGTCACCTGACTTACACAGACACCTGACTTACACATACACCTAACTCACACAAACACCTGACTTACACAGACACCTGACTTACACATATACCTAACTCACACAGACACCTGACTTACACATACACCTGACTTACACATACACCTGACTTACACAGACACCTGACATACACATACACCTACCTTACACAGACGCCTACCTTACACATACACCTACCTTACACAGACGCCTACCTTACACAGACACCTCACTTACACAGACACCTACCTTACACAGACACCTATCTTACACAGATGCCTACCTTACACCGACACCTACCTTATACAGACACATAACTTACGCAGACATCTGACTTACACTAACACATAACTTAAACACACACCTGACTTACACAGGCAGCTAACTTACACATACACCTG
>NW_018408695.1:20548-45593 GCF_002113885.1 Mizuhopecten yessoensis
GGATTACGAATACACCTGACTTAAACAGACATCTAAATTACACACACCTAGCTTACACAGACACCTGACTTACACAGTCTCCTGACTTACACAGACACCTGACTTACACATGCACCTAACGCACACAGACACCTAACTTACACAGACACCTGACTTACTCATACACCTAACTCGAACAGACACCTTACTCACACAGACACCTAATTTACACAGACACCTGACTTACACAGACACCTGACTTACACATACACCTAACTCACACAGACACCTGACTTACACATACACCTGACTTACACAGACACCTGACTTACACATACACCTAACTCACACAGACACCTGACTTACACATACACCTGACTTACACAGACACCTGACTTACACATACACCTAACTCACACAGACACCTGACTTACACATACACCTGACTTACACAGACACCTGACTTACACATACACCTAACTCACACAGACACCTGACTTACACATACACCTGACTTACACAGACACCTGACTTACACATACACCTAACTCACACAGACACCTGACTTACACATACACCTGACTTACACAGACACCTGACTTACACATACACCTAACTCACACAGACACCTGACTTACACATACACCTGACTTACACAGACACCTGACTTACACATACACCTAACTCACACAGACACCTGACTTACACATACACCTGACTTACACAGACACCTGACTTACACATACACCTAACTCACACAGACACCTGACTTACACATACACCTGACTTACACAGACACCTGACTTACACATACACCTAACTCACACAGACACCTGACTTACACATACACCTAACTCACACAGACACCTGACTTACACAGACACCTGACTTACACAGACACCTGACTTACACAGACACCTGACTTACACAGACACCTGACTTACACAGACACCTGACTTACACAGACACCTGACTTACACAGACACCTGACTTACACAGACACCTGACTTACACAGACACCTGACTTACACAGACACCTGACTTACACAGACACCTGACTTACACAGACACCTGACTTACACAGACACCTGACTTACACAGACACCTGACTTACACAGACACCTGACTTACACAGACACCTGACTTACACAGACACCTGACTTACACAGACACCTGACTTACACAGACACCTGACTTACACAGACACCTGACTTACACAGACACCTGACTTACACAGACACCTGACTTACACAGACACCTGACTTACACAGACACCTGACTTACACAGACACCTGACTTACACAGACACCTGACTTACACAGACACCTGACTTACACAGACACCTGACTTACACAGACACCTGACTTACACAGACACCTGACTTACACAGACACCTGACTTACACAGACACCTGACTTACACAGACACCTGACTTACACAGACACCTGACTTACACAGACACCTGACTCACACAGACACCTGACTTACACATACACCTGACTTACACAGACACCTGACTTACACATACACCTAACTCACACAGACACCTGACTTACACATACACCTGACTTACACAGACACCTGACTTACACATACACCTAACTCACACAGACACCTGACTTACACATACACCTGACTTACACAGACACCTGACTTACACATACACCTAACTCACACAGACACCTGACTTACACATACACCTGACTTACACAGACACCTGACTTACACATACACCTAACTCACACAGACACCTGACTTACACATACACCTGACTTACACAGACACCTGACTTACACATACACCTAACTCACACAGACACCTGACTTACACATACACCTGACTTACACAGACACCTGACTTACACATACACCTAACTCACACAGACACCTGACTTACACATACACCTGACTTACACAGACACCTGACTTACACATACACCTAACTCACACAGACACCTGACTTACACATACACCTGACTTACACAGACACCTGACTTACACATACACCTAACTCACACAGACACCTGACTTACACATACACCTGACTTACACAGACACCTGACTTACACATACACCTAACTCACACAGACACCTGACTTACACATACACCTGACTTACACAGACACCTGACTTACACATACACCTAACTCACACAGACACCTGACTTACACATACACCTGACTTACACAGACACCTGACTTACACATACACCTAACTCACACAGACACCTGACTTACACATACACCTGACTTACACAGACACCTGACTTACACATACACCTAACTCACACAGACACCTGACTTACACATACACCTGACTTACACAGACACCTGACTTACACATACACCTAACTCACACAGACACCTGACTTACACATACACCTAACTCACACAGACACCTAACTCACACAGACACCTAACTTACACAGACACCTGACTTACACAGACACCTGACTTACACAGACACCTAACTTACACAGACACCTGACTTACACATACACCTAACTCACACAGACACCTGACTTACACATACACCTAACTCATACAGACACCTGACTTACACAGACACCTGACTTACACAGTCACCTGACTTACACAGACACCTGACTTACACATACACATAACTCACACAGACACCTGACTTACCTGAATTCTTTCCCGCATTCACATTTGAATATCGCCCATCCCCACATCATTTCTTTAGGTACAGGGTCATACTTGGTCTTGCAGAGTTTGCATTTCGACACCTAAATAATGAATAAACATTTTAGTAGTTTGTTTTAATTATTCATTTGTTCATGGCAACTATTTACCAGGTTCAAAAAACATTTCTTGGGTAAACTAGCTGATACGACTTGGATTTAAGTCGAAAAAGTTTTGTCCTGTTTTGATAAATGATCCCCGACCCTCTGCTCCATAGGAGAGACATATCCTCAACACTGAATCAATACATCTAGAAATACTCTACACGCCTTTATGGGTCCATGGCTAAACTGTCAAAATTCCTTCAGCTGTCCAGAAATCTATTTTAAATGAAAAGTTACAGACAGACTTAGAGGGATTGGTCGATATATAACATTGGGGACTAAACGCCATGTCATCTGTATGTATTACCGGTTTGTTGATAGGCACTGTCCGCCACCAGACCTGGTCACATGGAGAACAGGAAAACTGTCTCATGTCGGTCGTCAAACCTTTGGTTACAGACCGAACCAAGTCCTCATCTTTCTGGATTTCTGAAGTCTCGTTCTGGATTAAATTTGAAGAGATATGTTAAGTATTCTTATTAAAATGGAAAAACATGTTTTCTCTATTGCAGGAAATGGTATTATATATATATATATATATATTTATTTTTTCATTTATATTGCCACTAATATACAGGTCAGCTGGACTGATGGTATTCCAATTCCTTGGCATGGTTCTCTCTCAACAAAATAATGCAAATATTATTATGAAAATCTAGGTCAGAACAAAATATAATCATTACCCCCGAAAGTCGCTGTATCAGTTTACGAACGTCACGTGGTTCACCTGTAAAACAAAACATTCCCTTTCTGTGTGAATGCTTTGATAGATCAACATCTGATATAGGTTTTATGTCGGATGATTTCAATATATATCATATCAACGATGAGATGCTGGTATATAAGAATTTTCAAAACCAAGCAAGTGGTAGTAAATATTTATGATCCTTGACTTTGTTTGTTACCTTGACCTTTGACTTTGGCCTCTGTGACCTTTATACCTTAGTGTATGAGTTGGGTGTACTTACTTTCCTGTATGAAGTTAATTGTCTCCCTTTCGTCCCAGTCGTGGTGTTTCAGTAAACACGTTGCCTCTGCCTGGTTGTATCTATCACCGTATAACTTGTGCAAGGTCGAAACCTACATAATGAATGGTAAAAGCAGTGCCAGTTAAGATATTTTTTTCTTTTGAACAACAAAATAATAACTGTAAAAAACGAAATAAAATATATAAAACACGTGAAAGCTTAAATTGAATTATGATGTATTACGACTACTAAAATCCACTTAGAGTAAGTCTAGTGCGTTTGGTCGGCGTTACATTGCAATCCTAACTTTTGGAGTTGTCGCCCTTTAAATAGCAGTTGATACGATACTGTGGTGAATTTTACATGACAATGAAAGTTGGGGTTTCGAGCGACAAATTTAAAAAAAACTATAGAATTATCCCTAATTTCCTTTCACGTGTCCACCTCTATGATTCTTTAACTTGTATATCAAGCACTAAATTTCATTATCTTTACTCGTAGTGCTTATTTAATGCGCTGCTGTGAATTGGTTTTACCCACTTTCGTTTTCCTTTCGTAGAAATGAACTACTTCCTCTTTCAATCTTTTTTTTGGAAATCAGAAATTATAACAAGCCGATCGAATGCGAAAAGGAAATGAATTCTTATGGATATTTCTGTAAATAGATACATGAAACAAATGAATAATGTCAGCTTGCCTAGACTAGGCTACTATGATTATACTGTTTGCTCTGTCGACTTGATACGTAAAATGGTTACTTTTAGCTACGAATGTACGTTACACAACACATGGAACAACACACGTAGCCTTTACAGATATAAAGTAAAGTGTGTTACTCATAGTGAATACATTACATCGCCTCTGGTCAATAACCTCGTTGTCAGGATGATTGGACTAGGTAGTGCTACATTGTGTATGATCGTTTCAGAGAGTTACAGCTTTAAAATAAAGATCGGACAATCTACTTCAGGACTGAACCTACCTTTGCTTGTCTCTGGATATCGGCCATACTTGGGTATCAGCAACAATCAGCGTCTTATTAGTTCCTGCAAGGGACGTAATTCTGTTTTACCATGTACAATGTGTAATGAAATGTCCTCATGCGTTTTGGTTCAAGAACATGCAGATGAGACAAGAAATGGGTTTCTTATCGACATTAACACATAAAAAGGTTAAATATTAACTCTTTTCTCATACATCTATACTCTTTTCTCCAACTTTCAAGTTTACACAATTCATATTCTTATTTGAACTAAATCAGAATTTTATAATAACTTTTATTTTCTATGAAATGAAATAGGCCTATTGAACCGATTCCAGTTTATATTCACAGTCAATATTTTACATGAAATTCTATGGACTTCACTTTTAGTATGTGTCAACCTCCAGTGTTAGCATTATAAACAATTGATATCACAACACAATGTTACATGTATACATCATGTACAATGCCAACTCCGAGTACGAGCCATTTTGGTTCATATGTATCATTGGTTGATATCCACAGTGTTCAATAGCTACAAGGTGAAGGCTGTTATAAGTTTCATTTTATTTATTTATTCATTAATTTATTTTTCATTCTGTTTGCTTATAACTCTTGTTACAATAAACTGAAATGGTGTGGCTGTACCATAATGCCGGAGAAGCTGAGATGAAGTAGACCGTAGGTACATGTATAATATGTATGCGCAGCAGTACGTTGTTAACCCCTTAACTCTACTCTACTTCATCTGTTTGAAGTTTATATTTTCTAACAAAATAATTCTAACGAAGTCGAAATGTTGTCCGACAAGAAAAACACTCGGATACTGAATAGACTGTTGTACCGATAACGTGGGAGGGAGTCTATGGGGCGATAAACATTGTGTTGTTGGGTGTTGCATGACAATCATGCCCTATAAAAAAAAAAGATAAATCGTATAAAACTAAAGCATAGACCATAGTGGATTACAGTCTTCGATTACACTAGCTTTTGGCAGCGAGGACTGTAGTGGACTACAGTCTACGATTACATTAGCATGTGGCAGCGAGGACTGTAGTGGACTACAGTCTACGATTACACTAGCTTGTGGCAGCGAGGACTGTAGTGGATTACAGTCTACGATTAACCTAACTTGTGGCAGCGAGGACTGTAGTGGATTACAGTCTACGATTACCCTAGCGTTTGGCAGCGAGGACTGTAGTGGATTACAGTCTACGATTACACTAGCTTGTGGCAGCGAGGACTGTAGTGGACTACCGTTTACGATTACCCTAGATTGTGGCAGCGAGGACTGTAGTGGACTACAGTCTACGATTACAATAGTTTGTGGCAGCGAGGCCTGTAGTGGATTACAGTCTACGATTACACTAGCTTGTGGCAGCGAGGGCTGTAGTGGACTACAGTCTACGATGACACTAGCTTGTGGCAGCGAGGACTGTAGTGGACTACCGTTTACGATTACCCTAGATTGTGGCAGCGAGGACTGTAGTGGACTACAGTCTACGATTATCCTAGCTTGTGGCAGCGAGGGCTGTAGTGGACTACAGTCTACGATGACACTAGCTTGTGGCAGCGAGGACTGTAGTGGACTGCAGTCTACGATTACCCTAGCTTGTGGCAGCGAGGGCTGTAGTGGACTACAGTCTACGATGACACTAGCTTGTGGCAGCGAGGACTGTAGTGGACTACAGTTTACGATTACCCTAGCTTGGGGCAGAGAGGACTGGAGTGGACTACAGTCTACGATTACACTAGCTTGTGGTAGCGAGGACTGTAGTGGATTACAGTCTACGATTACACTACCATGTGGCAGCGAGGACTGTAGTGGACTACAGTCTACGATTACACTAGTTTGTGGCAGCGAGGCCTGTAGTGGATTACAGTCTACGATTACACTAGCTTGTGTCAGCGAGGACTGTAGTGGACTACATTTTACGATTACACTAGTTTATGGCAGCGAGGACTGTAGTGGACAACAGTCTAAGAATACCCTAGTTTGTGGCGGCGAGGACTTTCACGAGCGATATGTCTTAAAGCGATTATTTAAGCATTGAACTGTTTTTGTATGGTATTTATGATCTATTTGAATGACACAGCTTTGCAAGCAAACAACATAATGCGCGCTAGTTTAATATTTTTTTAACTTATAATTTATATTTAAAATTCAAAATGCCCGCCTTATCGATAGTCCACAAAATTTCGTTCAATAGTTTGAATAGCGTGTTTGTCGCGTGCTGATTGGCAAACAAAGTAGTACTTTGAAATTTTAACAAACACTTCAATGTTATTCCATAATTCAGTATCAATACAATTGCGTATGATATGTCTATAGGGCCGGTGATTTAAGTTTATCAATAGAACTCTGGGCTGAAAGTCAGATTTGAAATTGTTTCGATTTTTCTCCGGAACAAATTTAGCGCATGGATAAATACAGTGAACACCGTAAATCCGACCTTGCCCTCCACGAGGGAGTTATTTTTGGAAGTTAATTCGAACTTTTCTCTTTGGTCATTTTGTGAAGAATCCAGACGTGAATTTATTTGTTGATTGTATGGGAATCTGACTACAGTCTGTAGATTCTATAACAGCCTCGTTATTTGACATGTCGTCAGAAACTGAGGAAACAGTGGCTGCGAGACGCGTTTGAAGTGAGTGATCTTGCGACGGAGCACAGGGGTTCATTACAAATGTCTGAAATGTTTATGTGTGCTGTGACTCATATCAGTAGGTCTGTAATATATGTGTCAGTAGGTCTATAGAATATGTGTATTTCGGTACATTTGTAACGAACGCCTGTTGATCAGTGCAGTGTAACGGACGATATTTTTGATAAATTGCATGAGCGTTAAAATTGTTTCCATTGCCGGCATTGGTGATTTCAACCGATGTGCATTTTGTATGATATTGCAGACCTTGGTCTTGTTTTTGTTGTAATAAAATTATTTTTTATTTTAGTTTTTATTTTGCACATAAATTTACAATGACATTGTCAAATCTCACAATGCCTAGCGATATTTCAGCAGCCGTCATGTTAATTTGCATGGGATATTGTAGTTCCGGTCAGTGTTGTATTAATATGCTAAGAATTTTGTCTCGTGCTGCTTGGTAATTAAAGTCCCATCAACGACACAGCTTCCAAAGAGGCTATATTGTGACAATGCCATGCAAATATAAATATAAGGTATATATATATATGACATTTTTTGCTATTTTTTATCGCTATCATTGTTTCATTTGTATTTCAAAAATTTGATTTCGTTCGTATACTTATTTTAAGTACAGTTTCTTCCTACATTGTACTTTCACTTTTATTTCGGATAGTACAACTGCATTTTCTATCAGTCTTGGTTTTAGAAATCATATAACTATTTTTAGATTTTTTGTATTGGAGAACTTTTACCATGTCTCAGTTTTGTAGAATATATCACAAATATCTTTCAATGTTCACATGTACAACGTACACCAGCCAATTAAATAATGTCTGCCTGTGTTACCGTATAAACCGATTTACCTACTTTCGCTTTCCTTTCGGAGAATATACATGTTGTTACTTTTCCTTTCAGTCTTGTAATTACAAATCAGAGAGCCATTTCGTCATTTCGTTTTAAACAAACTGTAACTTTGCAGAATAAACACGCCAATAAAATGACTCCCTATATCACGTGTTTCTATTCCAAGTCAAGTAAGCCAAACAAAACAAATACATACATCTGTTAAGGCCAGACGGTAAGGTATATATATCACAATTATTGGTGTAATTATTTTGGATAGAGCACTTTTGGCTATCTGGATGTCAGAACAATGTGACTAACTTCAGAAAAGTAGTGCCACCATCTTCTGTACCGTCATCATACGACCTCCTAGAGGATCTCTATATTAATTACACCACGACCTTACTTACCAGGGTCTGCTCCTTCATATCGTCCACACCCTAGACAGGCAGTCCAATGTCTATTTCGGAATACCCAATACACATATCGTCCACACCCTAGACAGGCAGTCCAATGTCTATCTCGGAATACCCAATACACATATCGTTTGTGTATCAGTTATAATAGTCGGTGACATAATCGCTAACAACGCATGCGCTTAAACAATGGCCAAATGCCAAGATTCCTTGTTAAACTGAAACTAGTATTTTTACCTGGAATAAGAAGTCTGAATATGGTTTCAAAATTAAACATGTCCTGTTGTGGATCATTTCCAAGGAAATGTAGTTATATCATTTTTTTTAATTTGACAATTTGTTAAAACTTCACGGTCAGTTATGCATTTAATTAGAATAAAGACAAAATGCATGCTTTCATACATATTTTCAGACTACACGTATTTCATATTAATATATAAGCGATTTATTGTGATGTGATAGAATATTTCAGTTAGATGGAACGTTTTGTTATAAGGATGATAATGACATCGAATTGAAAAAGGTAGGCTGAGTGATTAACCTAAACGTAGAGGCAAATCCGGATTCAACCCACTTCAAACTAAAGCAACAACACATTTGCAGCTTTCCGCTGCATTAAGTATTGTGGGTGAAAAAGTGGATAGAAAAATTTAAAGTCAACACTATTTTTTGATAGTTTTTAAATACACTATTTAATCATCCTTGTTTATGGTGGCTGATACTGATATTCAAAGTCATTACATGTTGTTTATGGTGGTTGATACTGATAGTCAGAATCATTACATGTTGTTTATGGTGGTTGATACTGATAGTCAGAGTCATTACATGTTGTTTATGGTGGCTGATACGTTACTGATAGTCAAAATCATTACATGTTGTTTATGGTGGTTGATACTGATAGTCAAAATCATTACATGTTGTTTATGGTGGTTGATACTGATAGTCAAAGTCATTACATGATGATTATTGTAATGTATCCAAGTGCTCAGTGACGAGATTATAGAGTACAGCTATAAACAAGGATACAATGCAATTCGATAACAGCGTATTATAATTGAGATTTGTATATAAACACAATAGGAGTCCTACCAATATAACATTGAATAACTATATATATTCAACTAATTAGATTTCAACTGAGAAGAATTAACAGTTGGTGGAAAATGGGGAAAATGAGCTGGTACTAAAGTGTTTATACAGGTCGAGCAGTAGATAGTACGCTGACAAGTTTGATACATGGAAGTGTAAAGGAAGGCGGTATGCTGGTGTATGTATACAGGTCGGACATCTAGTTTGTTTACATTGGTAACTCTACTTTCAGTTTATACTGTTTTCTTCTTGGTTGTCACCCTCGATTAACAATACATGTTCGAACATAAAATCAGATGAACAATATGCTACATTTACTGTCTAGGACAGGAATGTTCACAGTTTGAAAATAACCCCAACATTTTAGTTATATATACGTTATGTATAGGTTTGAATACGAATTAAGTACATATAAGGAAATCAAAGTACTGAAAGTACTGAAAGCTAAGGCAAAAGATATATATATTATTTTTGGAATTGAGAACAAAATAAAGACGAAGTTCCCATCATACTGTACAGAAGGATTTACTGTTAATTTGTTATGAATCAAAGTTTTATGTAAAAGTGTACCACTGTGAAGTTATTCTTCTTGTGTGTACAGTATATCTTTATAGGTTTGTCAGAAGAGTGGTACCAAGTTTCCTCTAGAATATATCATTTTAAACCTTTGGATAATTAATTTGCATAGGAATTTGGAATTGCTTCCCTTTGTCCATACAATGTATTTCATAGAACATTAAAAACTGAAACTGGCATTTACCCCTTTGACCAATACCTGATTATTTTAAACCATTGAATAGATTATGCACAGATTGTGAACATCTTTGAACTTTGCCTTTGTTGTTGAATAAGATATCAACCCTTGCCTTATCTAACAAAGTTACTTGGCATAAAACCATTGACCAATCAGAGTACAGTATGCTAATTAATTAGGCATGGATTTCACTCAACTTTGAACTTATCGTCTAAGTTTGTATATTGATCAATATATATTCAAGCAAGTTATCTTGTAAAGTGTGCACATCGACCAGGGTTGGCATGCTTTTTAATACGTGTGAATTTTGTTCAAGTTTCAATTTTGCATCAGTCAGTGTATATTGTTACAGAACAATATTTATAAGGATGTTTACTTGCCGAAACTAAATTGTGGATAAGCAAGTGGATTACTGCTACCCATAAATTTACAAGTCTCTCAATAATTTTGAAAAACTTTTAAATAAAGTGTTTTACATATTCACTGCAGTGAAAAGGTCTCTTCTTATGAAAAATGGAACTATTTTGAATCTGTGTTCCCATGAACAAATAATATAAAAAGCACTCTAATTCAATATGATACATTGTTGTATGTTTCAATATTGAATAAGATAAACAAAATATAAACATACATACTCACACACACACACAAGATTAGGAGAGTTACATTATTTTCCCTCTATTTCCATTGCATAAATTCTTCACAAAGAAAACAACAACTTTATAGCATATGTTCAGCTTTATCATCTTCATAGGCTAGCATTTGAAATAAGATGCACATATTAATTTCAAATACATTTCAAAAGAGTACTGCAAATGTACCAGCTAGAACACATACTATGTTATTACAGTTGTCATGATTGTTGGTTTCAGAACTGATAGCATTGTGCAACAAATGTTGACAACAGGACTTATTGAAAGTTGAGGTTGCTTGTGTATATGCAAACAGGTAGTGCATGATTTAATGTTGAGAATGATGGATCAAGGTTTATAAAATTTGGTTTGAATACTTAGTTAGGAATGCACTGACAATTTCTCTGTCACATGTACATGAACAGGTTGTGAAGCTGTAGCCTTCACCTTGACTGAATGAAATTGACCTTAAAACTGTCTTGAACAATTGATGTATGAAATTTAGAAATGAAGTTTCAAGAAATATGGTTGAAAACTTAAGAAATAATTGCTTTCATTGACATTGATACAATCTTGTGTGCTATCCCTCTCATATATCACACAAGATTTAATATCAAATGTTGGACACAGTAAAATCGAGCGAAGTTAACAAATATCAAGTTACATATTATAACTTTTATTTTATTTTATTGATATTGATCATAAGCATTGTTAAAAGTACAATGTATACCAGGGATCTTACATTTCTTTTACTACTTAACATTTGCGTTGACTTTTAATTCATTGGACAAAAACTAAAAGGAAGCCATGACCAGTATTTCTATCTTTAAAAACATACTTTTAATTTTTTTTCCAATTTGCTCCCACCACCCATAGTGTTATATTGATCAAAACAAACGTTGTTTCCAACATTTGTGCCCTTAGTCAGTAGTGGGTGTTCAATCACATTCATCAGGGTTTCAGCATCAAGTAGGGGCTGTTCAATCACATTCATCAGGCTTTCAGCATCAATATTCACAGATTCAATCTGTTCCAAGTAAAGATCACTGACTTCTCCATTAAGGAAAAGTTTGCGAGGAAAGCATTTGAACTACATTTGAACTATTCGCTGATGGAAGGATCTGTGGACTCGGCTTTCATGTGTCTGAGAGAAAATGATTTAGTCAGAGGTTCCTCCTCTATAAAGTAACTGACAGATTTCAAAATGTCATGTCACTGTTGGTATAGTTCTTGCAGCCTTTTGAAAAAGTTCATGAAGTCCTCAAAGGTATGAGAGAGTTGGTACAGTTCCTATTTCTCATCCTCCTTTCTCCCATCAATAACCATCCCTGTCTGTTGTAATATTGATTGCTTTCCCCCCCTAAAATAGAACATAGTTACCATATAATTTCTGCACCAGCAATAATGTTTAGAGATGATATTCAAACAAATAGGAGGCATAGCAATATGAGCTTGTATAGTGAGAAATAAGGCATTAAAGCTGAGGAGTTCATTAAAATGTTTCAAAAACATTTCAATAAGTCAATCTCTTTGGTAGCAGAACTAAATATAAACAAAATGTACATTAAATTCAACTTATAACAGCACATCATATGGGGGCTTAAGACATCTAATTCCTTAGGTGGTAAAACATGTGTACATAAAAAGGTACCAGTAAAAACAAAACAAAATTAGTTTAAACACACGCACTTAGATATTCACGGTTTTCATTAATACAAAAGATGAAGCAGAACATCACTCTCCCCTGGTTGTTTCCATAAAGAAGAAATTAACCAGGAAACATGGAGATGTCCATTGCACTCCTTTATTTTGCTTACAATGTGCAAATGTGCCTACTATGTGCTAATAAGCTTTCCATGTTATGGTTTTGTTTTTTATGTGCTGTATGCAAATGTTCTAAATGTGCTTAAATTACCATGTGCTGATGTGCTTACCGTGTTCAATGTGCCTATTAAGTGCTTTCCAAGTGATAAACTCTTTTTCTGAGCTTACAGTATACTACATGTACATACATGTTTTTATTTTATTTTTCCATGTTGTAATATTTTGGTCTCTGTTATTATACTCATGTTTTGTCTTTGTAGCTTATGTTGTATGTTTTGCAAAATGGACGTAAAATATATATTTTTGTATCTTGTACGTGCTCAAGGATTTTATCTGTAGTTTTTGGGACTATATATAGAAAAACTTTACCCCAGTATGAGGAATTGTTTTACACATTTATCATAAAACAAGTTATGTTCAGATTTCAGACAGAAGATACTCTAAAATTGTACAACTCAGAAAAGGTTGAAAAATATTTATAGTTCATTTTTTTCTGCTTAGAAATATTTAATCTCTAAATTACAAATGATAACTGTTTTAACAGGTCTAGTTTCCGAATTGGAAACCAAACCCTGTCTGACCTATAAATGATCATTATATAAGGCCAATTAAAAGTTTAAAACAAATATTGAGTTTATGCTAACCCCACAGATACTGGACACACTAATAGTAATATGATGTGTATAAACTATGATATATTATACACACTATACTTATTGGTGTGTTCGACACCAGTGTGGTTAACCAGACTTATCTCAGATTTGTGTTCTACAATACCCTTAAGTTTTTATATGCACTGTTAAAGTCAGAACTCCTGCTCTATATTAGCGCAGTAAAGATATTTTTCAAATTAACAATAAAATGCCTAGCTAATACATACCTACCCTATTTTTTTCTGATAGTAGAAACACAAGTAATTTGTTTGGCCTAATGTTTCTGTCATTTCATAATATTTAGAACTACTATACTTGTTTAAGTTTCCAAAACATCAAGTAGTATAACAATTGAAACTTCAATGAAAGCCAACATCACAATGAATCTAATAATACAATGTTTATAACATGTTTTTTTTTAACTGAATGAGAAGAAATGTAAGGCCAAATATCCTCACAAACAACGCTTAAGTGAAATCAGTTTGCAACTAAGCAGTTCGAAAATTTTGCAACACGTCTGGAGAAAGACGTTCCTCGTGACGCTGTAATTCACTAGAGTAAAACGTCCGTTTATTATGTTTGTTTTTGCATAATAACTGCTATACATACCGTAGAAGCACCTTCCTTTTTGTCATCGCCGCTGACAACATGCGCCATTCTCTGCGGCTTCGGCCGCATGCTTGGCCACAAGTCACCGAAATCGGGATACATAGCCTTATTTATGAATCAGTAGTAGGTAAACGTTGCAGAAGTGTATGTATATTGTTCATTGTCAATGCTGCTTAAACAACATGCCTAACATTAAGTCAACACTCGCCTGCATTTTCGTCTTTTCCGCTTCGCGTTGCGAATGATGTCTAGGCCTACACAAAACGAAAGTAAAATGTGCGCATGTCTAAATGTAAGGGAGATCACTCGTGTTTTCCCGCAGTATATGTCTGAAATCATTCCGAAGGTGTTGTTGTTTTTGTGTATATTGAAATAAAAGAGTCCTGTTATATGGTAATACTTCAATAAACGAAAAACACAAATCACACCAACAGACATATAAAATGTAGGCCTATCGGAGCATATTTTCGTTTCTGGCTGAGCTGTAATTAGCGAGAAGGCGATATAAAAATGCAATAGCATATCTTATGATGAAAATAGAACAAAATGATAATACTGCGAAGGTAAAAAAAGCCTTCAGGTTAGAATACCAATATGGAACTAGAGAAGGACAGTGGCTAGTTCTAACATGATTCCCGGTCTCATCTGCCCCGGCCGGTTGATCCCATTTTAGTTAGGCAAGCCTGGTGTGAATCACACGGAGGCGATTTTAGAATTAATTGACAGGATCCGTATCCATTAATAGGTTTGTAATATGAACTTTTTATGTTGATCTCCTACATAATTGTAAGTTATACTCCGCCTTATATTTCGTTAAATTATCAAGTTTACGTAACAAGTGCAAGCGAAATCCTAATTGACTGCCATGTTGGAAACTTCCTCAATCTTTCCGATATAGGTCAGACGTCTAAATATGGGTGTCATGACCAAATATGGAAATTGTAGTAAACATGACCGCATCAGTAGTAATACTATATTTGGCCGTGAAGGCCATATAAGGAAACGGATAACATCACGCGTGATCTAACATGGCCGTCGTTTCTTTTTTTAGAGTTTTTAGTAAGGATTTGTTATTTTAACGATGAACGAATATGCAATATTTTGATAACATTATAATCATATGAAGCGTGAATCAGATATATTATTACTGATTAGCACTTTTGATTATCCTCAGTTAGTTGGAACAGGACCGCTTCATAGCTCTGACCACGCAATATATAATTGTAAACAGGGACGTAAATGTCACCAATTTTAGCCAATCACAGGACAATATTTCCGTGTAAAGGGTTAATCCAGCGACAGTTCCAAGAGTAAATACGAAGTTTTAGAAGGATACTTAGTTCTAACTAAGAATAAGATTATATCCAATGACGTTTGAGTGAACTTGAGTCCGTGGTAATGGATTTTATTTGCAGTTTGTTTAGTATTACTAGAAGGTGACGTTATGTCTCGTTTATGAATATCTGAGCTCATTAACTGAAGTATTTTTACCGGAAGTTGCGTGTAGCATGCATGACCTACATTCAAGTAGCAGTTCCCGATTGAGATAAACAGGGTGCATTTTCAATAAGAATACGACGTTGTGATAAGATCATATGTTCTATAAAGAAAAGTAATGATATTTACAAGCCATTCAAGTGCATTTGAGTCCAAAGTTACGCATAATAAAGACAGTAGGTCCGGTATATGATTCAATTTAGTACCAGTGACTACCGCTAGAGGCCGTCTGTGTGAAATCGACATTTATGAATATCTGAGCTCATTAACTAAAGTAATACCAATAGCTGGCGGCTAACGCCTTAGCTAAAAATGTCTTTGTACCAAGAAAGAAAATCTTCCAATTAGCGGAAAAATAATTCTATGTTCTTAACATTGTCCCTTGAGTAATTATCAATATTTAGTCTCAAAACAATTTTACATTGATATGCTAGATGTCAACAGTTTCTGTGTGAAAACAATAAGTAGGATTCGTTCAATATTTGATAACAATCTTACCAAAATTACAACTGGGATTCAAAACGAAAAATGTACGAAGATTGAAAACAGAATATTGGTATTTATTCACTATGAAATATAAAAGAGTATATGAAAAGTAATTGATAACAGAAAAAAAACATAGATTTCTTACCTTTCAATTACTCATCTGAATTAATAACTATTTTTGTCCGGAGCAATAAGAGCAAAGTAGATATACATATCACACTGCTATGACTGTTATCAGCAAGATATCAAAACTAAGTACAAGGAACATACACATGTACATATATCGTCATACCAAAACACACGATACCATGTCAGCAAGATATCAAAACTAAGTACAAGGATCATACACATGTACATACATCGTCATACCAAAACACACGATACCATGTCAGCACTTTGACGCAGAGCTTGTCGACCTACATTGTACATACACAAGAACACATAGTTGCGCGTTACAATGTTATTAATCAAGACAGAACGCTTAGTACAGAACAAGCCACTCGAATGGTTACTGTGTCAGGAAAGCTTGACTAGCCGGTTTCCTTATAATAATACCCTTATGGTGGATTTTATTCAAATTCAATATTTTTATTTGCAAATTTGTAACTACAAAGTTGTTTGAAGGCGAAACAGTGAAACACAATGAAATACATACATATGCATATACATGTAGAAAAGTCGCAAGGTGATATATTTCTAATAAACATTGTTAGCTGCATACTGTCAGCAAGCCCACTCTCCTCAGTTTTAGAGACTGTTGAATGAATAAGGAAGAGTCCAGTATAAGCTGCCAGTTGTTTGTAGACAATATTGAGGTCACCTAATTGGTATCTAAGGTCACATCATTGTGATTAGGAATGCAGATTCATTAAGAGAACAGTGAAAAAAGAAGTGTACTTCATTAATTGTACTAACACACCTCATTTTTTACAGAGTCTCTGGTATCTTAGTATACTTTTGAGACGCCCCATGGCTAGCTCCAGTTTGTGTTCACATAATCGAAATGTAGTAAATATTTTCCTTATATTGCTACTGTTAATGTTAAGGTATTTCTCAGGGACTTACTCCATCTTTAAGTCTATGTAAATAAAATAAAAATTACTCTCGTTTAAAGTTTTTAGTTTATTAAGGAATCTTATTTCATATTTCTTATTTATATTTTGATTGGTTTTAATTTGAAGTTGGTAATTACATTACGATGCGTCAGGATCCTGTTCAATTTGATGTAGATCATTGTCTAATGTCAAATCATTAACATAGCTAAACCAGGTGTATGTGCCATTTTCATGTAAAGTTTTATTTAATAGATAAGCCTCCTTTATCTGAATCGTGTAGTATTCTACTTAAATAGCCACATGCTTGAGTGTTAAGGTTCTCGATAGGGTAATGTCCCAGCACTGCTCTGGAGCCTAGATAAAATTAAAATCATATGAGAATATTATCATCTTTTAATTGCAGTCGTAACTTTAAATATAAGTTGAAATAATAGAATTGTTGTCGTACTTACGTAACAACGTGACGTATTACACACATTTCCCACCAGGAAGTACAGTAACGTATTACACACTTCACACCAGGATAAGAAATCTGGTGCACAGACCTTAAATGATAAAAGATGGCGACGGACCCGGAGGAATGCCGATAGGTACGTTCGAGAACTTTGGTGTTTCATCGAGTTCAGAGAATTTATTTATTTCTGAGATTTCGCAAGCTGATAAATTAGCCATCCCGCCATGTATCCATGCTGTTTATTTTACACCAAATGCTTTATTTATTGCCAATATTCGATGTGCCTATACTGAAGCTATTGTTTACAATATGAACTTTGAACTTTTCTATCGACATTATCACTATTTACCTGAGCTGGACAATGCACTATGCGCGGTATTTCGTCACGCTCCACCGAGCCGAAAGCAGTTTACGCACGGGGGTGAAACCGTACTGTTGTGAATTTGTTCCCGTGTGTGTTTCGATCGTTAATTTATAAAAGAATAAAACTGTACTCTCTGATTGATTTGCCGGTATGGGTAAAAAATCCAGGAAACGTAAGAAGGTAGCTGAGAATGAAAGCACTGACACTTCCGACGTCAGTATTCAATCCTCGGGTTTTCTAAGTTCGATCCTCCATGCAGCGAATGGTGTGCTTTACAGCAGCCCAACAAAGTCAGTCAACGCAAAACCTCCATCGGCCTCTACTCCGACAGCACCAAAACCTCCGGTTAACAATGATGCTGCTGAAATAAAGACAAAATTAGATTTTATCCTAAAAAAGCTGGAGATGTTGGATAGTATAGAGAGTAAGTTGAACAATCTTTCTTCTAAGGTCGCGGGGATAGAGAAAAGAGTTGTTGACGTAGAAAAGAAAACTGAGGAATTTGAACAGTCGGTACATTTTGTGGCCAATAAGCTTGATGAGATTGAAAAATCCAGCGTAGGAGGACAACAGGTGTGTAGCAAGATAGAGAAACAGGAACGAATGATTGCTGATCTGAGTGATAAGGTGGAAAAGGTAGTTGAAGAACGGGGCTCCCTTCGTGACACTGTGTTAGATTTACAATGCAGATCTATGAAAAATAACTTGGTTTTCACTGGCCTTGCTGGAGAATCTAGGAGTGAGGATACCGAGTCTCTCATCAGAGATTTCATTTTCCATGAGCTCCGTATTGAACAGAGGATCGAGTTCGGCAACGTTCATAGGTTTGGTCGTCATGTTCATGGTAAAAATAGGCCTATAGTTGCAAGATTCTTGTACCAACAAGATCTTCAGTTGGTGAAAAATAGTTCCTATCGTCTGAGGGGTTCTGGCTTTGGAGTCTATGAGCAATTTCCGGCCGCTATAGAGGACCGTCGTAAGAGGCTCTACCCTGTCATGAAGCACCACAAACAGCTCGGTGACCATACCAAGATGGTCAGGGATAAGTTGTTCATTAACGGCCAGTTGTACACGGGATCCGATGACATGTCGTTCACAGAGCCTAAAAGAACACTTAGTGCACCACACAGAGAATTGAACCCACACAGTGAACATCAGCGACCGCACAACAACGATGAAACATTCCGCGGTCCACCAAGAAACATCCATCGTGTACCTCCTGGACCAAGTCAGCCCTGGAGAGCACATTCTGTTCCCCAACGATCCAACCCTACGAATGGTAATTCCCAGATGTATGGGAGATAGGACAGACAGGAGAGTGGTATCTCAGTGTGTTCCTGGAATGTGTGCAGGGGTCTAATAGGTAAACTTGAGGATCCGGAATTCCGGAATTTGTTAGTATCGTATGATATTGTATGCGTATCGGAATGTTGGATAAAAGAATTTGATGTTTTACAGCTTTCGGGTTACAGTCATTTTGCATTCCCAAGATCAGTATGTAGAGGAGGTGGTATAGTAATTTTTTACAAACCAGAACTGGCCGATCAAATTGAAGTGGTTGAAAATATCTACGACAGTATTGTCTGGCTTAAGATTAATAATACAGGTACCTGTAACTCCGGAGAACACACATTTATTGCATTTTGTTATATCCCTCCTGAGGGAAGTGTTTTTTATGATCACTGTAATGAAGATTTATTCCAAATTTTAGAAGATTCCGTTGGTAGATATAAAAGCATGGGTGATGTATATGTTATCGGTGATATGAATGCACGCACTGGAAGCAGGCATGATTATATAGAATTAGATACATTACATGATAGTTTAGTACATAATTTAGAAAATGTGGTTAATTATAATGTTGAAACTGTCAGCACTGAGCGTAAGAATATGGATAAGGGGGTAAACACTTTTGGCCGTAAGCTTATTGACTTGTGCAAGTCATCAGGTCTGCGTATAGTTAATGGGCGGCACCCAGATGACGATACTGGTACATATACATTTTTTAATAATAATGGTAAAAGTACGATTGATTACTTGTTGGTTGTAAATGCGACAATAGACAATATACTTAAGTTTGATTCTGGTAAATTTAACATGTTTTCTGATCACTGTCCAGTTGCGTTTCATATATGTATTGGCAAATTTTTAGATACTCAAATTGTAAATGAGTTGGCTGATTACAATGCCATGTACAGTAGAGGAACCTGTACGTCTGTGAAATGGAAAGGCGAGAATACTATGCTAATTTTAGATAAATTAAGTGAGAACTGTGAGTTAATTGATGAACAATTGAATGTTGATTTAAATAACCAAGATGCAGTTGATGAATGTGTGAATAATATAAGTAGAATATTAAATGATTGTACATTACCTTTTTGTGAGTGTAGAGATACCCCTCTGAGAAACTCCCGCGATCACCGCACTAAAACTGTTGTTATTGAAGATAAACCGTGGATAACTCCTCGGTGCAAAGATCTATATACTGAATACAGAAATTCGTTGATTAATTTTAACCGGGATAAATCAAATCAAAATTACAATATATTAATAACCGCCAAACGTAATTACAAAAGGTTGGTGTTTAAACTTAAAAGAGATTATAAACGATATGAAGGCGACATGCTGGTCCTTTTGAAAAGAAATGATCCAAGAAAATTTTATAGTATCTTTAATAATCGGAAGTCGAACAGAGCTATGAATACACTCACAATAGATGACTTCTATAGACACTTTAAATATCTGGCGCAAAAGGAGAATGATGGCGCTGACCAACATGTTCCTAATGTTAATATAGAGTCAGTTTATGAAGATCTTGATTCTAATATCACAACAAAAGAAATTGTTAAAGCCATTGAAAACCTGAAATCAAACAAAAGTTGTAGTGAAGACTTAATCATAAACGAAATTTTTATTCAAGGAAAGCATATTCTGGTGCCATATTTGGAACGGTTGTTTAATGCTATTTTTAGATCTGGGTTTTTCCCTGAATCTTGGTCACAAGCATGTATTGTTCCTGTTTTTAAGAAAGGCTGTATTAACGACACTAATAATTATCGTGGTATATCACTTGTAAGCTGTTTTGGTAAATTATTTACATCAATCTTGAATAATAGAATTATGACATGGGAAAAAGAAAATTGTATAATAACAGATGCTCAGTTTGGTTTTAGAAAAGGCAGTTCAACCATTGACGCCATATTTGTTTTACAAACATTAATTAACAAGAAATTGCGTAAAAAAGAGAGACTTTACTGTTGCTTTATAGATTTAAAAAAAGCATTTGATTTTGTTAATAGAGGAAAACTGTGGAGTAAATTAATACACCAAGGTATTCGTGGAAAATTTTTAAAAATATTATTATCTTTGTATGATAATGTCAAATCCTGTGTAAAATTTGAGGGTCAATTAAGTCATTGTTTCCCTAATTATACCGGTCTCTTACAAGGGGAAATATTGTCACCTGTGTTGTTTTCTTTGTATGTGAATGATTTTGAAATTAATTTTATTAATGATAATTGTCCAAGTATTGATTTACAGATGCTTAACCTTTTCCTGCTAATGTATGCTGATGATATGGTTTTTTTCGCTGATAGTCCAGCTGCATTGCAAAACATGTTAGATTCTTTACACAGTTACTCTAGAAAATGGGATCTGGAAGTCAACATTGATAAAACAAAAGTCATGGTTTTTAGAAACGGGGGAAACATAAGAAATAATGAAGTGTGGAAATATAATAATGAGAACATAGAAATTGTTGACTGTTTCAAATATTTGGGAATGTTTTTTAATTATAATGGTAAATTTTATAAAACCCAAAAGCATTTAGCGGACCAAGGAAGAAAGGCTTTATTTTCATTATCATCCTCTTTAAAGAACCATTGTTTGAATTTGGAAACCCAATGCTCTGTCTTTGATATTTATGTCAGCAGCATCTTAAGCTATGGTGCAGAAATATGGGGGTTTCACAAAGCTCCTGATATAGAGAGAGTTCATTTGAATTTCTGCAAAAAAGTCCTTAGAGTATGTAAATCTACATTCAATGATTTAGTTTATTGTGAATTGGGTAGACTACCATTAATTGTTACAAGAAAGCTAAAAGTATTCAAATATTGGTTGAAGTTGACGAAATCTGATAATTTGATATTAAAAACTTGTTATGATGAATGTGTCAACGTGAATGATCCGTGGATTTGTAACATTAAGAATGAATTAACTGCCCTAGGTCTTGGTTATATTTTTGAATCGAATCTACCATTGGTAAACACTTTTGAAATTATTGAACACAGATTGAAAGATGTTACTAAGCAAAATATGTTGGCAAAGATAGCAGCTTCATCAAAAGGTAGACTATATCAATATCTTATAGACAGTCATAGTATTCAGTTTTATCTCCGTAAACATATTGAAACAAAATACAAATATATGTTAACTAAATTTAGAACGTCGTCTCATCAACTGAATATCGAAAAGGGTAGACACAATAATATCATTCGCAGAAATAGAAACTGTAGCAAATGTGATTTGGGAGACGTCGAGGACGAATTTCATTTCATTTTTGTATGTCCTTTTTATAATGATTTGAGGTTAAAGTATATAAAGAAGTATTATTATAAGAGTCCCTCTGTTTACAAACTTGTCCAACTTTTATCTGTAAATAATGTCAAAGAGTTGTCAAATCTAGGTAAATATTTATATCTAGCCACTAAGCGGCGAAATTGATTAATTAGCTACACGTATTTATAATTTTTGTGCTTTTGTATTATGTTCTTTGTTTAGTTTGCACTTGTATGCTTATAGTCACTCTCCTATAACATATATACATGTACAATGTATCATGATTGCTTTGTACCTATAAGTCTTAAGACTTTTGGTGAATAAAGAACTTGAACTTAACTTGAACCTTACGTATGACTGATGCTATTCACAAACATTGTCACTGATCTGTTTCAAGTGTTATGGTTTAAATAGTTTGCACCATGGCAGACGACAGAGTAGAGCAACAAGATCGACTTAGACAGGTAAGATAAACCAGGTACTTTCATGTGTTTAATTGCTAATCAATTTTTATCTTTTTATCCTGCTTATTGGAATTGCTGAAATCGAAAGCGAAAGTAAAACTGGTGAACGAAAAACATTTAATGAAAACTAGAGGGGTTACCTGAATAAGACCGTTACGATTTTCTATAAGGAGAAAGAAGGGGGAGGGAAAGGGGAAGGCGGTACAGGTAAACACTTTTCTGAACGATTGCCGAGTATGCTTAAAAACTAAATACATAATATACAAAATCTGCACTGAATCTGTCAACAGATCTCTGTTTATGTTTATATAATTACGAATGGCAATTCACGACTCCCAAACTTCACTTGTACTCTTTCTAAAGAAAACGCCATCTCGTATATATAATTTTAAACAAATTTAAAAATTAGGTCGTTTTAAGGTAAAGGGTAACCGTCCAGTTCAGAAATCACCACAGGCGCTCAATCATTGGATATTTCTCAGTCCTTTCTTGCAAAAATGTTTCATAAAAATAACATCTCGCGAGTATCTTTCAATATAAAGTTATCAAACTGAAGACAGTACTGAACTGTTTTGTTATCATGTACGGCCAGTACTAAACTGTCTTGTTGTCATGTACGGCCAGTTCTAATCTTGCTTGCTGTCTTGCACGGCCAGTACTAAACTGGCTTGTTGTCATGTACGGCCAGTACTAAACTGTCTTGTTGTCATGTACGGTCAGTACTAAACTGTGTTGTTGTCAAGTACGGCCAGTACTAAACTGTCTTGTTGTCATGTACGGCCAGTACTAAACTGTCTTGTTGTCATGTACGGCCAGTTCTAATCTTGCTTGCTGTCTTGCACGGCCAGTACTAAACTGGCTTGTTGTCATGTACGGCCAGTACTAAACTGTCTTGTTGTCATGTACGGTCAGTACTAAACTGTGTTGTTGTCAAGTACGGCCAGTACTAAACTGTCTTGTTGTCATGTACGGCCAGTACTAAACTGTCTTGTTGTCTTGCACGGCCAGTACTAAACTGTCTTGCTATCTTGTACGGCCAGTACTAAACTGCATTGCTGTCTTGTACGGCCAGTACTTAACTGTCTTGTTGTCTTGCACGGCCAATACTAAACTGTCTTGTTGTCTTGGAATTTCGAATGAAAACCTTCAAAATGTAAATATTAGATAAATACATTGACATTTTATTTCATTTTTTTTTCTTGCAGTATTCTTATACAATACATAAACTTACAATGATATTCATTTTCTTTTTTCACAACAATGCCAACATTTTTGTTTAGATTTTTCGTTTACAATTTCTCTTTTTCTCACCATAGTTACATCCTACGATCATAATTACACTATGTGACTATAGTTACACTACGTGACCATAGTTACACTATGTGACCATAGTTACACAATGTGACCATAGTTACACTAAACGAACATAGTTACACAATGTGACCATAGTTACACTATACGACCATAGTTACACTATGTGACCATAGTTACAACATGTGACCACAGTTACACTTTGTGACCACATTTACACTATGTGACCATGGTTACACAATGTAACTACAGTTACACTATGTAATCACAGTTACACTACGTGACCACAGTTACACTATGTTATCACAGTTACACTATTTTACCATATTTACACTATTTTACCACAGTTACACTATGTTATCACAGTTACACTATTTTAACATATTTACACTATTTTACCCCAGTTACACTATGTAAACACAGTCACTCTATTTGACCATAGCAACACTATGTGACCATGGTTATACAATGTAACTACAGTCACACTATGTAATCACAGTTACATTGAGAGACCACAGTTACACTATGTAACCACAGTTACAATATGTAACTACAGTTACACTATGTGAACAAAGTAACACTATGTGACCATAGCTACATTATTTGACCCTTTTTACACTGTGACCACAGTTACACTATGTAACCACAGTTACAA
>NW_018408696.1:0-18687 GCF_002113885.1 Mizuhopecten yessoensis
TATCGTACTCTCTGAACTCAATTGTATAGTGCCATCAAGTAGTACCTGTACCACTTAGTGTTACTAGCGAGGAATACAATGTACAACTGAACCCATTCAATAACTATGTGGATAAATCATTAGTCTGCTATTAAATCATACTAAATTGATAAAGGTTTTCATACTGTTTATACTGAACCAAAAAAGCTATGTACCTGTAACCAAGTTGTTTACATGTAACGTCAGCATTTCTTCGAGTCCACCATTCCCCACACAGAGAATTCCATCTGTACTGTTGAAATTTATCTCTCAAAAATACCATCACAACTGTGTAGATACTCGGTGGACTGAGAGTGTTAAGTCTGACTGCACCTATAATAAATCAAAATTGATGAATGGACATACAATGTATTTCCCATTGTCTGACATTTGAGATTGACTTGACCTTAACATAATAAAAACTTTGGACATTTACCGTCACCTGAGGTGTAATATAGCTGTTCTTGTTGCGACATGACAAGATTGTGCATACAATGTAAATAAAGAAACTGTGAATTCGCTGACAAAATCATTTTTGATTTGTAGTTTCATATTTTGGCATAAACAAAATGAAAAAATAATTATGTGGATATTGTAAGTTACCAGAAACATACGGAAAGAAAACTCGGAGTGAACTGATTATTACATCATTCAATTTTATTCATCAAAATGGAAATGGAACGGTGTTTTGTTTTATTTTGTTTATTGAAATGGAACGGTGTTTTGTTTTATTTTTATTCATTCATTTATTTATATATATATATATATTACACATAATGTTGACACATTATTTTCTATTTAAGTAAGCGTCTTCTGCTTCATCGGTGATGGATCGGGTCATGGTCATGGATCGAGAAAAGAATACACCTGCTGTTGTTTTTGTGCCATCTACGTGGGGGAGAAAAGCGACAAAAATAAATCTGCTGCACCCATTCAAATATTTGGGATCTTTGTATTTCTCTCTACTTTTGACTATCTCTTGTTTCCTAGCGCCCTGCTTGGCAATATGTACCTCACGTTTGGCCTTAATGTTGAAAGTTCGCCAAGGTGAGGAAGGCAATGGGTTCTGACATACCAAAGACCTTAAAAATGGTAGCTCTTATTCCCTGCTTAACGTTCAGCATTGAAGGGAATGGCAACAACTAGTTTATCTGTTTTCAGTATAATGATATTCAATAAATGCTACATCACAAAATGCATAATAGAAAACCTTAATACTGATACTGAAGTTAACGCATATCTCTTCTGTCGGCTGGTAGCCGATGTCTGTTTACAGCGTTGATCTCAACTACGTATATGGATTCATTCACTACGTTTATTTACAAGAATTTTCAAGATGTAAACAGCCTTCGGCTGCCAGAAATAAGCGTTAATGTCACTTTGTTATAAAAGTAATACCCTTAATGAGTTTTCACTTAAATATCAGATTGTGACAAATTTTCTGCAGTACCACAGCTTCACATCTTCAATAAAGGGGTTTATCTCAGCTTATGATCTAACAAANATGTTGATTTGTGTTTTTTCTCTGTATGATTATAACGATACAATGATATTGCTTTGATGATGGTGATGATGATGATGATGAGATGATGATGATAATGATGATGATGCATTGTATGAAATATAATGAGATATTGTTTTGCATTAAAAAAAGTGATGATGAAGGTGATGAGAATGATGATGAGGATGGTGCATGTCTGTGAGATGTGTTGGTAATGAGGCTATTGTTTATGATGGATGATGCTTGCTGAATGATGATAATGATCATTGCTAATTTGATGAAGATGTATATTGCACATGAAAATGAAATAAAAATCAAATAAAAAAAATAAAAAAGTAATACAAAAATGTAATTGGGTTTCTGTTATGTATTTTGTGGTGTAGTATTGCTTCATGGTGATTTTTAATTCTCTGTACATCCATAAATATACAATATATACTTACCAAAGTAAAGCAAATGTTTAGAAATGTTTACCTCCGTGGGATATGTAGTGATATGTAATTGTTCATGATTCTGTCTTGATTAAGGCACAGAGGCCTCGAAACTTTGACAAATACGTGTGTCTGCACTGCCGCTTTTATTTATTGTATATCGTATATATCCTTACAGACAAAGAAATAATAAATTCTTAACAACAAGTCCTTAGTACTTGCATCTCTTCAAAGAGATTATTCACCCTGTTTATTTTAAAGAAATCATAAAATATGACGTCACATAATAGGTCACTTTAGGTCAATAGATATATTAGCAATACAACTTACGAATTAGAATAGTTTTGACTTGTGTCCTGTTGGAGTCATTTAACGTTCACGTGCAAACAAGTCGCCCTGCCGAGAAAATATCTGCAGATCTGTCCATTACACCATCGCGATGAACAATGCGATGTAATGGTCAGAGCTGCACATATTTACCATAGAAAGCATGACAATGATTTCAATTAATGCGTGCTCAAATGGAATGATCACTTAATATTATCAGTTTCAAGTGTAATTGACTCTTTAGCTTTTGTTGAGGTAATTGTCATTATCACTCCATAATGACAGTCATTCTCGTGCGGTTATACCTCTTGCGCGTAGATATATATACACCATGTACATAATTATGTGTACGTCAACAACCTGGGGATTTCCATTGCTTTTTTCGGACGTTAACAGAAGTACCAGGGATACGAGATTTGTAAACAAATGATAAATCTCCGAATAAAAACCACATATAAAATTGAAAACGATACCATTTCTCATGTAATAAAAGTTAGCAAGTACGTAAATTGTTTTGTCACCCAAGGCTGATGCAAGTGACGGCAACATGCATGGCGATTGTTCCTCTTGGGAACGTTGACGTTATCGCTTAATCTAACACAATCACGCGTCCAACCCAAAGTAATCCCGACATTGACAGGCCTCCCACACAAACTTCCATCTCAAATTCGTCGATTTTGTTTTCAATTCAGTCCGGTATGTTGACAAATTCATCGATCACAAGCTGCTTCTTCAACTTCAATATCAACAAACAATGACTGACTCCGGCGAAGCGCGGCGCGAAGCGTAACCGTGTCACACATCGGGCTTGAATGGAATATTTGTAATCCTTCCGCGGAATATAGTCCGGATAAAAGAACGCGTTATAAGGAAAACCTTGATAGAACTATAAACATAAGGATTTACTTTCTATATAGTTTCGGTTATCGGTTGGTAACTACAATCGAACTCGGGTAAATTGAATAATCAGCGAAGCCGATTATGATTAATTTACCAGAGTTCCATTGTAGTTATCACCCGCTAACTTAAACTAAATATAAAGTTAATCCTTATATTCATATTTATATTTTTATATTTATATAAATAATCGGCGAATTATGCTTAATTTACCCGAGTTCCATTGTAGTTATCACCCAATAACCTAAACTAAATAGAAATCCTTAAATATTATGACCAAAAGTATACATAAATATATATATATACGTCATAATTGACCAATTTAGAGATCTTCTACGACACAATTAACGGCTTCCTGCTCGTTTTTATCGGATTGTTAACTTTCAATTGATACCCTGTGTTTGACACATTTGACCACTGTGACCTTGAACAATTCTATAGGACAGGGGCCGTTGAATAAATTCCGTCACCACATAGCTGCCCTACGAACGGGCAATAAAATATGTTAGCGCCTTGGCAGATTGCAAAAGCATGTAGAGTACAATGCAAGTGCACATTTTTGACATCATCCGGCAAGAATTGAACAAGTTATTCATTGTTTAATGGTATGCACTCGTAACTAGTGGCTTCTATTTCGGCGACCCGTACGTGCGGCGTCTAAAATTAGGCCGATAGTGGTCTATAATATCTCCCGGCGTCCTAACGGTTCCCCAAAAAACTCTTCGCCCGGGCGCCTTTTCGGAAATCGGCGCCCATGTGACTGAAGTTTTACCAACGTTTTCCTGGTTTTTTTACATAAGGGAGAACGGAAAATCAACTAATTAATTGCACACTGAAGAAAGTTTTGTGAAACAGAATTATTAACGGCATGCGTTTAATATTTCATTAAACAATTATGAATCTTGAATTCATGTGCTCACCTATCATTATTACAATGTACAAAATGTATATAGATTACAACATTTAAATGTACATACCAGCACAAAAACAACTACCGCTTTCGGAACAAGGATTGTTATATAAATAGAAATAAAAACCATATCTGTAAACAAAACACCTGCCGCCTTAGTACAAGGATTGTTATTTAGATTAAAACAATGTTAAACTAAGCTTGCACACAAAACACCTGCCGTCTCGCTACAAGAATTTTTACATGGATTAAAACATTGCTTTATTTGCACCTTCTGTTTCGGTACAAGGTTTATATTAAGATTAAAACAATATGGCATCTGCACGATAAATACCTACTGTTTCAGTATATTTTCCTATGGATTAAAACAATGTCATACCTGCACACAAAACACCTGCCGCCTCAGTGCAAGGATTGCATGCTTTCTGATTGTCAATTGAGCAATTCGAAAGGTTGGTTTCATATCCAGTTGGGCAGACATAACGAGCAGTTAGGATTCCTTTTCTATCCAAAGGCACATTTGCCGATATGCCACCACTGAAATGTATTGCAAAGCGGATAAAGTTTCAATTGTTTAATACCTTCCTACTGGGCAGATAATATATCCCAGTACGTAAAACATGATGACTCTCTGTTTGGCTCTTGGTTGGATTTGTGGTTGCGTCATACTGACGTTTCTTGAGGTTTAGAGACTTTGACCGCTAAGCGTTGACAAGTGGTTGGCCTGAGACCGCTTAGCGTTGACCTGGACCGCATATGCGGGTCATGATACCGCTACGCGGTCGCGATCGGGTCAAACGCATGGCGGGTCACCGCTGTACGCTGTAAACCCATTGTCAGCGCTTAGCGGTCAAAGTCTTAGCCCCTCAAGTAACGTCAAAATGATATAACCATAAAACCCCGTTGCGAAGGACGTCATCTTGAAACGCCGTTGCTAACAGTCCCTACACATAGTCATCATAACTATTAATACTGTCATGGAAGTTTCGTAGAAGAACGCTAAACTTAACGAGGTCCTCTACGATCTAAATGTAAAATATACAAGAGAAGGCACCTTTTTAAAACTATGCATTTTTAAGGTTTATTTAACATTCATTGATCACTGTAAGAGATTCATTAAATGAAAACTCCGTACAAACATGATTTTGAAAATACAATAGGACCAGGAAGGTAATTATTTTTCACTGGTTGACTGTGACAATTTGATATTTTTCTTGACATTTGATTGAAGACACAATTTAGTGAAGTCTCCTGCGTTTTACAGTGTTTAGTAGTCAAGGTATTCGTGATATTTTTAGTGATAGACCCTAAAATTATGTAAGGAGTCTGTATGACGAACCTGAATCCCAGTTCCTTACAGGCCGCGTTGGCGGAGTAGTTTGTCCAGCATTCTCCACATAACGGGTTCCAGGTTTGTTGGGAGTCGTAGTATATCTCTATTCCTCCCTCGTACTTGGTTTTATGTCCATACAGTCGCACTGCAAAGACATTCAGATGGTGAAACTAAGAATTATATTGTGCATTACATGTTTTGGATACTGGTTGTAAAACTAGAAACGCAGCATACAATTACGAATTTATATAAAAATTAAAAGTTGTTTTAACGACCCAGTTATACTAAGGTAGGAGGTAAATGCTATACATTGTTTGTAAGAGTTGTCATATTTTTTTCGGACTGTATTCACATTAACAGTCTGAAAACAAACTACCACGTTTTTCTATGCAAACGTTACATACTCGGGCACATATCAGGAGAACGTCATTTTGACATGTTTGCTGAATCAATGAATGAGGAAAAATATCTTCCGTGTATTGAACTGTAAGTGACATCATTATTTTTAGCATATGTCTACTGTGAGGTCAAAATATTAATGATCATTTATTCTTTTGTACTTAAACTATAACATCATCATTATTCATTTCGAACTAAACAGTCCAATGAAGAACCCCTGCAGAGGTGAAAAAAATGCCTTTGCTATTTAACTTTCATAATCGCCTTTCTTCACAAAGACTCGCTGTTCTTTAGTAAATATTCAAGATAGAAACAACTACATTCCAAAGTCTGATTTAAAAACCAACGGTTGGAGAATTACACTAACTGTAAAACAAGTAAGCCCATTTATTTCTTTGACACTATTAATATATGTAAGATCTATGACGTCACGTTATACTGTTATTGCGAACTTGAAGAGCTTATAAAGTAAAGATGTAAGTGCGCAATGTAATGTTGTGTCTATGTTTTTTTGTAAAACTAACTTCACTTTCGTCCAGTGTGATATTATGCAAAAGTAGGTTCGTGTGCTGACCCATGTTTATGTACCTGTAGTTATATAAAAAAAACTCCTCTTAAAACACAAATATACATGAATTATTGTACATGTTCTTTAAGTTTAATTTGAACAGGATCATATTACATATGCTTAAAAGTATATCTAATTAAGTCTGAGAAAGTGTTTTAAACATTCTAAATTTATAATGTATGATTAAGATATCCTTACCGTTACCCGATGAAGCTATGTCCACCGAAACGAAAAGCAACAGCACATAGTAAGTCCTCCATAACAAGCGGTCTGAATTAACTGCCATGTTGGTGTTATTTAACGTGTTTGAGAGGGTGTGTATGCTTCGTTAACTGGGCAGTGTGTATGTTCCTCAAGCTAACTCGTCACACCGAGTATGAGTAATTGGAATGATGGGATGGGACACTTGATACGACCAATGGATGCTGTCAGATGTGTATAAGATAGTTTATTACATGACTTCCTGTTCTTGTATTTTTATAGTTCGTGTTATATATATATATATAGGATCTTACATGAGTTTCCATCTCATATCATATTTTTGAAACGAGTCTAATAATTTTTCAATTTAGCGAGCCTCTGGCGAGAAAAAATGAAAAATTCTGGACGAGTTTCATAAATTTCATATGAAATGCAAACGAGTGTAAGATTCTTTTTAACACATAATCAAGAATTGTGGTATTTATTCTTGTAAAACGACAATTTTCATGCAACCTTCAAACGTGTGAAAAAGTCGCCATTTTGACTCCAGTGGGAAAACCTGTGACGTCATGTGCTTGTCCTAGGCGTGACGTCACAATTGAAACAGTTGAAACTTACAACCAATCGCAGGGCTGATAGGTCATACTACATGGGCTAATACGCAAAACAAAATATGGCATGTGTATCTGCACTGGATAACACAGTACATTATGTGATAAAACCCTTCAGGCGATTTGATTGATCACATCCATAAGCGTGCAGACCAAGCTACTATTTTTTACTACAATTGTATAAAAGAAAAAATAGGCGGCCTCTATGAATGTAAATATCAATGACGGCAAAGCAGAAGGTGGCAATCCCAGACAATCCAGGTAGGTGCCCGGTTAAATGTGGATCAAGAGATCCCTTTTACAAAGCGGCTCACACAGGGCACTATGAAAACGGTTGATCATTTACCATTGATTAAAACGAAACAACGAGAGTAAATACATGCAAGTGTACACATTTTTTCTCTGTGAATCACTAGATATGTAATATTGTCCACTGATTTTCGGTGTCATTACTAAATTGCCCCCATCACAAAGAGCAAAAGTGACCAAATTTGATTATGGTAAAATTTTCCCCGTATACAGAAGATTAACAACTCATAATTAATAATGATTTACAAAATATGCATAGCGCATTTTTTCATAGAATAAATCTAAAGCTTTGACTAATCGGTTCTTTAACTACAATATTCACAAAGGAAAAAATGTCAGAAAATGTTTCAAGTGAGACATAGTCGTGTAAAACAGGACAAAATGAAATATCTACTGTTCATTTAGGGGTTTTCAAAAACTTTTTAAAACAGCTGACGGTCCAAATTATGGAGATAGGTCTGAAGGCTGTTCCACAATGCTGATACGGATTTGTTTTATTGTAAATCATCAGTTTCTGTCAGTGAAAATGTGGAGTCAATATGACGCCATGCCTTGTGGTCCTGTTAGCGGGGAAGGTACAATTGTACAATGATTTATCTACGGGACATTGGATTTTGTTTTACGAAAGGCTTCGAGTAAGTGAATAATAATTTTGTATTTTGTACTTCGCTATTCTACTAGAAGCCAGTCCATGTTCTTCGGAGACGTTTCAACAGAGCTCTATCGATTCTACAAAGTTTTCCAAACGTCTAGTCAAATGTCGCAACCCATGGACAAATACTTTGGAGACGTCTGAGACCAGGAACGGACAGCTGCAACCACAGTTTCTGACATTTAATACACAGGATTTAGTTGAGTAGTATCATCTTTTTATCATAGTCAGAGAACCACCAGCAAGCATGATGACCTAATACCTTACACATGGCAAGTCGATGGTACAAACTCTAAGCTTGAATGACGATGTTCTATGCGCGATGCGTTGTCTCGTTTTAATATCAACCCATCAGATACTCGTCAAACAATTATCCGTCATGTAGTTGTCCCTAGGTTGTGTGATCATCTACATATACTGTCTGCATGCATGCAGCAACGCATAAGATTTCGGAACACCAAAGTCAAGAGTTCTGCTAAAAAGAGAAATCGCTGCTTCACTAACTCGTGTCTCTCTGTGAAACTGTCTCGGTTATATCGTATATGAATTTTGTTTAATCTTTAGTTAGTGTCGTGTGTGTACATTGTCAACAACAAACATAAGCTCTGTAGAGCTTTTATTACGACACCGGTAAGGGAACAAACGATATTACATGTATAATTACACACTAGTATCCCCCCTCTCCCCCCCTCTCCCTCCCCCTTCCCCCTGTTCTCTCTCTGTCTCTCTCTTATAATTTCAATTGATAAATTAAAGCATTAAAAAATGTAATAGTGTATATATGTTTATTAATTCTGTCATCATGTTGTACTATTGTAAATATATGCTTGTAATTTGCTAGGACAGAGCTAAATATAAGTTTGATAACTTGTGTCAAATCCATTTGCTTGGCAATAAAATATGTTTAAACTAAAACACCGTCCCATCGGAGGGATAACAACTAACCCTATCAGACATCACTCTCTTTTCCGCCACCGCTGGGGATCGAACCGAATTTCTTGGGAAATTGAGTGGTCTGAAGTTCACGCTTGATTGTGCATTAGTAAAGACTGTGCGCGTTAGCGATCACTGCTACCGAGGCACCCTCGTATATCTCGTATATTATATGAGATATCTTATATAATATATATACTGTATGAGATATCGTATTTAATTTGATGAAATACATGCACGACATTGTTGCTTGAATAAATGTAAGGTTGAACCTGAAGATCAACTAAATTAAAAGCAAACTCCAAAAATTCCGTATTCGTCAATATTGACGGAGGAAGGTTTATAGTAAGATGAAGAATGAATTAGTGTACATCTCTCCATCATGTTAATACTGTCACCTATATCATACTGTATAATACATACAAAATACTGTCATCTATATCATACTGTATAATACATTCAAAATACTGTCATCTATATCATACTGTATATTACATACAAAATATTGTCACCTATATCATACTGTATAATACAAACAAAATACTGTCACCTATATCATACTGTATAAAACATACAAAATACTGTCACCTATATCATACTGTATCATACATACAAAATACTGTCACCTTTATCATACTGTATAATACGTACAAAATACTGTCACCTATATCATACTGTATCATACATACAAAATACTTTCACCTATATCATACTGTATAAAACATAATAAATTATATCACCTATATCATACTGTATAATACATAATACATACTGATTTTCCGAATTACGTGGATTACAGGGAATCAAGACAATGATACTCCGGAAAAAGGCAATATTTGAGTACGTCCCTCAAAAGATCCGTGATTTACGTACACGAAAATGACCAGGACGGATATAAATTTACAAACAACATCTACCGGAACTCAATCCTCTATGACGGTGATGCGATAATGCTTTCAACGACGAGACTCGTTATCCATGNACAAAATACTGTCACCAAGATCATACTGTAAAATACATAATTAATTCTGTCACCTATATCATACTGTATAATACATACAAAATACTGTCACCTACATCATACTTTATAATACATACAAAATACTGTAACCAAGATCATACTGTAAAATACATAATTAATTCTGTCACCTATATCACACTGTATAATACATACAAAATACTGTCACCTATATCATACTGTATAAAACATACAAAATACTGTCACCTATATCATACTGTATAATACGTACAAAATACTGTCACCTATATCATACAGTATCATACATACAAAATACTTTCACCTATATCATACTGTATCATACATAATAAATTATATCACCTATATCATACTGTATAATACATAATACATACTGATTTTCCGAATTACGTGGATTACAGGAAATCAAGACAATGATACTCCGGAAAAAGGCAATATTTGAGTACGTCCTTCAAAAGATCCGTGATTTACGCACACGAAAATGACCAGGACGGATGTAAATTTACAAACAACATCTACCGGAACTCAATCCTCTATGACGATGATGCGATAATGCTTTCAACGACGAGATTCGTTATCCATGTATACTATTATATTGTACTCTTTAAGCTTATATGAAACGGACATTCTCATCCTTATCAGGCTTTACTTCNTGACCCCATATAAACCTTTCACATCCAATCCGATTATCGGGAAATCGAACCCCGTCCGCCTTGTTGAAAGGCGAGTGCGATGGTCTGGACTTAAATAAGCAAAGTATGTATATGTGTAATATCATAATTTTTTCCTTATGCGTAACGAATCTGGTTTGGGTATAACACGCTAAATATATGGAATAGTATAATGTATTCCTTAATATTATACATAGCATGAACATGATTTGGGTTTAACGTGTTAAATATTTAGAATATTATAATGTATTCTTTAGACGTAACGAATCTGAAACAAAAAAAAAGTGAACAAACGGCGACTTATTGTTTATTTTCTATACGAGTTTCCGCCAAATATTTTGGTCTTCAAAATGATGGGTAATGAATGATAAATATAGTCCCGACGTCGAAAATACATAGTGGTATAAACGCCATGTTATATACAGTATTCTAGAGGATAGTAGTTGTATTTACACCAGGTGCAAATTTCATCAAAATGCACATCTTCATTAGTTCCCTCAGATAATTTATGCAAGATTTATTTTCAAATCGGATACTTTAACTTTAAAAATCCTGAATCAAATAGTAAAAAAAATAAAGTGCAACAATCTCCGATTTTGTTTTCAATTTTAGTCAGAGATATTTGGTGGCTACAAAATAAGGCTACTTAAAAAACCGCCGTAGATGTTCAAATATTAATATAATGATCCATCATATCCTTAATCTATAGTAGGTGCGAGGGACAAATGGCACGTCGATGGTACAACCTCTAAGCTGGAATGAAGATGTTCTATGAGCAATGCGTTGTCTCGATTCAATTTCAACATAGTGGAACCCATCAGATACTCTTCAAACAATAATCCTACATGTAGTTGTCCTTAGGTTGTGTGATCATGTATATATACTGTCTTCCTGAATGCAGCAACACATATTATTTCGGAATACCAAAGTCAAGAGTTCTGCTAAAAAAGAGAATTCGCTGCTTCACTAACTCGTGGCTCTCTGTGAGACTGTCTCCGTTATATCGTACNCGTTGTACGAGTCTCTTTTACCGGCATTATATATAAACTCTATATATTTCACATCAATTATGAACCAATTTCTTATAAATTATATCACTATATATTATACATTGTATATCTCTTGTTGGCCCAAGTGTAATCGCGCGGGTGTCTTTATGTGGGAGGAAACCGGAGTACCCGAAGGAAGCCCACGTGCTCAGGTAGGTGACCCCATATTAACCTTTCACATCCAATCCGATTATCGGGAAATCGAACCCCGTCCGCCTCGAGTGCGATGGTCTGGACTTAAATAAGCAAAATATGTATATGTGTAATATCATAATTTATTCCTTATACGTAACGAACCTGGTTTGGGTATAACACGCTAAATATATGGAATAGTATAATGTATTCCTTAATATTATACATAGCATGAACATGATTGGGGTTTGACGTGTTAATTATGTGGAATATTATAATGTATTCCTTAGACGTAACGAATCTGGAACAAAAAAGTGAACGAAAGGCGACTTATTGTTTATCTTTTATACGAGTTTCCGCCAAATATTTTATCTTCAAAATGAAGGGTAATGAATGATAAAAATAGTCCCGACGTCGAAAGTACGAGGTGGTATAAACGCCATGTTATATACAGTATTCTAGAGGATAGTGGTTGTATTTACACCAGGTGCAAATTTCATCAAAATGCACATTTTCATTAGTTCCCTCAGATGATTTTATGCAAGATTTTTTTTCAAATCGGATATTTTAACTTTACAAATCCTGAATCAAATAGTAAGAAAGAAATCTCCGATTTTGTTTTCAATTTTAGTTTTGGTGGCTACAAAATAAGGCTACTTAAAAAACCGCCGTAGATGTTTAAATATTAGTATAATGATCCATCATATCCTTAATCTATGGTAAGTGCGAGGGATCTGCGATTCTGCATCCGATAATAGAATTCCCATTTTCCCGAATCTACTGTCGGACTCTTTCTGGTTTCCATTTCTTCCTTTGCTTTTAGTAAAACTCGGCACTCACATTGCGAGTTAATATTCTAAGTGACATACAAATCAATTACAATTAATGTTCTAATTAATTTTGTACTCACTATTCTACTAAAAGCCAGTGCACGTTCTTCGGAGACGTTTCAACAGAGCTTTATCGAATCTACAAAAGTCTAGTCAAATGTGGTAAATCCATGGACAAATACTTTGAAGACGTCTGAGACCAGGAACGGACAGCTGCAACCATAGTTTCTGACATTGAATTAACAGGATTTAGTTCAGTAGTATCATCTTTTTATCATAGTCAGAGAACCACCATCGAGCATGATGACCTACTACCTTACAAATGGCACGTCGATCGTACAACCTCTAAGCTGGAATGAAGATGTTATATGAGCAATGCGTTGTCTCGTTTCAATTTCAACATATTGGAACCCATCAGATACTCGTCAAACACTTATCCTACATGTAGTTGTGTGATCATGTATATATACTGTCTTCATGCATGCAGCAACACATATGATTTCGGAATACCAAAGTCAAGAGTTCTGCTAAAAAGAGAAATCGCTGCTTCACTATCTCGTGTCTCTCTGTGAGACTGTCTCCGTTATATCGTATATGAATTTTGTTTAATCTTTATTTAGCGTCGTGTACATTGTCAACAACAAACATAAGCTCTGTAGAGTTTTTATTATGACGCCGCCAAGGGAACAAACGATGTTTTCGTGGAAACCACTTGGTCTTGGGATGTCTTCGTAACAGGATCTGTGTTTGTTTTCAATTTGTACCTTGGAGCTATCAAGAGGACTTTCAACTACACACAGCAAGAAGGTTAGTATTAAACAAGGAATACCAGTTATAGTGTACCAGACATGTGTCGGTCACTAGAAACTAAATAATGGGCAATTACAAACCAAGAATATATATTAATAGAATTTCTACTACTAATGTCAATACGTTGATCACTAGGTGTTAATGTCTACGGTGACCTAATGTTTATCAGCAGCGACACCAGCCTAGCGGAGGGTTGGTTAATATGATATAATAGCATGAAGTAGTGATATTTTGTGTCATTATGCTGTATGTATATATTTCCACTTTGTCATGTTTTACCATTGAACCATGTGTATTTATTATTATTTATAACTGTGCTTTAGTTTGTCATTGTGCGATGAGTATACATTATTAGTATGTTTTAGTGCTGTGTGTTTATAATTACCATATTAAAGACCTATGTGTATATATTATTACTATGTTATGTTGTTATTATGTGTCAATTTGCTGTATGTATATTACCATACAACACTGTGTTATTGTGTGTGTTGTTAAAACATGATGAATATAAATATTTTCATAATCAATTATGTACTTTTTTTGGTGATCTATATCATAATTATATTTAATTTATTGTGTTGACATGATATCATTGTATTTTTCATAGTATATTTCTGTTACCCGACAATTTACCAATTTATCTAAATAGGTGAACTGGTATCAACTGACAGTGTGGTCTTTATCATCATTTAGTATTAGCATTTCAACTTCGATTATTAATTCCATCAGCAGCAAGTACACTATTGAAAATGAACACTGTAGGTAAGTGATAATATATCAAACCATAGTGTTATCTCCAGATCACATAGCTTGCTTTGGTAACAAATTATTTGTAAGAGAAGGAAATATCATTGTCTAGTGCCTGTCCAAAGTTATATACACAAACTGATTTTTTCAGTAGAACTACAGTCATCGTTGCTGTATTTGGGTCAAGGGTTTGGCATCATCCCCGGGATGATTTTTCGATAGGTTTGGGCCTGCCTGGACTTCCGCCGTCGGCCTCGTTCTGGCTGTTAGTTCGTACGTGTTCCTGTGGACTACCTCCAAGGCAGTCTGATCCGGACAACTTGGAAAGCTTCCCTCAGCTGATGCTGCTCGTGGCAATATCATTCGCCGTTGTCAACAGTCTATGTATTTTATTCTAGAGAAGGCTTCCCGAGAGCAAGGAAAGGGCAAATCAATCCATATACTACGAGGATATAAACGGAATACCGAACGATTTGAGCAAAATGTTGGAAAAGGACGCGTCAATGTCAACAACATGCCTGGCTGGAAACTGCAATTTTCACGCTTTACTATGGGTGTTTACTTTAACTTCATCCGTCGGCGTGTTTGTGACGAATAACCTGACGAAGATAGCCACGAGTGTAAGACTAGATCGTCATAACCCTACTCTGGTTCTTCTGATCCCCGTCACAACCATGGTAGTCAGTATTCTGATTGGAGTCAGGAATAAAATACACACATATATACCGAAAGAATTGTTTTGATCTTCGATACATCCGTTTCATAGTAAACCTACTGATGAATCGTTTGTTAACTTCTATTAAACATGTCACACAAAATAGGTTTAAGAATTATAATGATATATTCCAGTATAAATATGTGTATGTACATGTATACAATTACTATATAGATATATACTACAAAATGTTCTGAAATAAAGTATTACGTAGGGATATGAATTTCCCCCATCCTTCACAGGTGTGTCTCCCGTTTTAGTCGGGAAAGATCAGCTTGTCAACCCCGAGGGGGAGATAACCTCGTGCCGATTAGCACGTGTTCAATTGAGACGTCATTAAAATGCGTCACTGGTAATTGTGACGTCATCAAAAGTGAATGACGATATTCATACCCGACATGTGTTTTTGTTTACGCTTCTGATGATGGAGTTGTGACTGAAATAACAGAATGGAGGAAAACAATCATCCCCTACCTTGAGGGTGTCACAGAGTAATCTCCAACCCTCGGAGTAATTTCTTGACCAAGATCCTGGACTGGACAGACGTACCTGCATAGCAGAGCCGTTTCCGGAAAAGATTGTCATCACTCACAGTCGTCAGACTGCCTGTATGCTTGAGGATAGTCCAGAGCAGCTGTGGTGAGTAAGCATATAAGGCTAATCGCAACATTTCGGCAGGGCCTCGGGTTAGACAACCACAAACAATCACCCCTCGGGTGGAGATTTCTCTGTCACACCTTCAAGGTAGGGGAAGATTCTATTAATCTTTTTCATATTTACGATTGATTTGTAGTGATACTTGATTTTTTGAAACAAAGTGACAAATATCCAAAGTCCGTAATTACACAGATTTAAACCATCTTATAATAATATAATATAATTATAATGATAGTAATACTACTTTATATCTAATGGGGTGAAAACGTGTGTGTCATTAGGGAAGGTTAACGACAACCTAACTGAGTTTCTTCAATATCGTTGACAATGTACATATTTCAGTCCTTTCAAAACTGCACCGGGCATGGACATTATGCAAAACTCATTTCAAACTAAGTGAAAATCAATGACAAATACAAAAGATGTTTATCGGAGACGAACAATCTGTCAAAAAGGAGAAAGTGCCCATAACCTTATTACGCACATATTATGCTAATAATTGAAACTGGCCAGCATACCCTTATAATTTGACTAAAATATATTAATATTAAGAGAAATTAAAACTGAAGAAATATCCTTAACCTAAAACAATTGAATATGAATTTCGCATATCTCTTATCAATTTTGGAATATTGTATATATTAATATTCTAGGAAAGTTATCGGTACAAATGAATGTTTGGTAAAAGAACGGACTGAAAACACCTTCTGCTCTATTGAACCGAAGATGGAGGACAACTAGATAAAATATTTTTGTTTAGGGTAACTCATCGGTGTCTGTATTGTAGATAAAATCGTCGTTGTACACACACGACGATTTTGGATCTTGGAATTCGTCATATTGTCCTTCTTCCATCCCAGGTTTAGTGTGATCGTAGATCCCCGACTCGTCCCTATTTTCTTTTTTCCTCTCAAAGACATCGTATTCACTACCGAATGGTTGATTTGTGTTTGTGTGAGAGTAAAAATCGTCGTCATCAATTCCTACGGGATTCCTCTCAGCCCCTGAAGTTTTACCCAGAATTCCGTAACCATAGTGATCGGTTTCTATCGCTGGACCAGCCTTCCCATGTGACAGGTGATCAGGGTCTTCCTGGTCGGCGACCGGAGTAGCAGTGTTGTTGTATCTAACTTCTAGTTCAGTATTTATGGAACCGCTAGTTTTACCGCCCTTGGAAAGTTTATTTCTAAAACGAAAGATTAAGTTTGTATTACAGAATCGTGAAGCGAGACAATTGTCATAAACAATTACGTTAATATTTGATTTATATTTTTACACCGATATTTGAACTGAAACTTATACATTACCCCCATAAGTTCTGAAATAATGTTTAAAAATGTATTGGGAGTGGTTAGATAAAACAGAGTGAATAACAACTATGCATAACCGTTTAGCCAGACTTGATTCTAGTAGGCTTTACAATTATATTATTTTACCGATATATCACATGTTGTATTCAAAAGTTGTTTATGTGTAACGAAGGGTTTTATAGGTATGACTCTCTTTCGCTCCCTATCGCTGTACTCCTACATATGATTCTAACACTTTAGACGTGGATAGTTTATCCTTTAGACCTCTAGTACCACTGATGAGTCCGAAATGGACGAAATGGCATGATGGAGCAGTATAATGTTTACTTTGTTAGACCTTTAGTACCACTGATTAGTCCTAAATGGACGAAATGACCGTATGGTGCAGTATAATGTTTACCTTGTTAGACCTCTAGTTCAACTGTCGAGATACTTTGTTAGACCTCTAGTACCACTGATCAGTGCCTAAATGACGAAATGGCCGTATGGAGCAGTATAATGTTTACTTTGTAAGACCTTAAGTACCACTGATAAGTTCCTAAATGAACGGATAAACCTATCGAGCAGTATAATGTTTACTTTGTAAGACCTTAAATACCACTGATTAATCCCTAAATGAACGAAATGGCCGTATGGGGCAGTATAATGTTTACTTTGTAAGACCTTAAGTACCACTGATTAGTCCCTACATGAACGTAATAACCGTATCGAGCAGTATAATGTTTACTTTGTAAGACCTTAAGTACCACTGATTAACCCCTAAATGAACGAAATGGCCGTATGTTGCAGTATAATGTTTACTTTGTTAGACCTCTAGTACCACTGATGAGTCTTTAATGGACAAAATAACCGTATGGTGCAATATACTGTTTACCTTTTTAGACCTCTAGTACCACGGATGAGTCCTTATTGGACAAAATAGACGTATGGTGCAATATAATGTTTAGTTTGTTTATTTTCTTCATTGGCATACTAATTTTTCTTTCATACTTCGTATTTTTATTGTTTATTACATCAACACATATCTCTGTCTAATAAGTGTTCTCTTATTGTTACATTGTAGCTGCACCCGACACAATTTTTCGCAAAGGTTTGAACTCGCTCAGAACTTATATCTTATGGCGTGAAATATAATGCATATATTTCAGCGTCATCACCAAATGACAATATCTGAAAACGAATGTCGATCATAAATAAAGCAGCAACAGGATATGAAGAAACATCAAAACAAAAAGCTAAATATGGACCACTGCACACAACCAGATAAAAAAAACAAGGTGTTTCGGAAGGGTAATTGATCCATGTATCTTATGTTGCACTTCTCATAATGTCTTCCGTATATATTTTTGCCATTACAACGTAGGTAATCAACTTGTTTTCTTTAAGTTATCTGGCTTCATTCAAATCAGTTGAAAAACAGGGTTGAGGAATATAGTAGGGTTCTGAGACGACGTCTGTTTCCCGAGGCAAATATATACATATACGGCCACCTTTGTCCTGATACCACACGACGCTATTCAACAATAAATGTTCTTTCTTAAACAGCGCAATACGCTCAATTTTTCAATTTGTTTAATCACTTTACGACTTACATAACGTAATGCTATTCGACACCTTTCGACTGGCACTATCCTGATACTAAAAGATACCATACGATCAGATGCAATTTTATTCTGTGC
>NW_018408696.1:18986-19153 GCF_002113885.1 Mizuhopecten yessoensis
AGTTTTGACACTATCTGACTAGTTCTGACGTAATACGTTACGTTACTTTACGCTTATATTACTACCATCTCTATTCCGATGCTATAGACACTATACTACCATCACTGTTCTGATGATATAGGCACTATACTACCATCTCTGTTCTGATAATATAGACACTATACTAC
>NW_018408696.1:20805-21447 GCF_002113885.1 Mizuhopecten yessoensis
GTTCTGATGATTTAGACACTATACTTCCATCTCTGTTCTGATGATATAGAAACTGTACTACCATCTCTGTTCGAATGATATAAACACTATACTACCATATTTGTTCTGATGATATAGACACTGTACTACCATCTTTGTTATAATGATATAGACACTGTACTACTATCTCTGTTCTGATGATATAGACACTATACATCCATCTCTGTTTTGATGATATAGACACTNTTCTGATGATATAGACGCTATCCTACCATATTCGTTCTGATGATACAGACACTATACTACCATCTCTGTTCTGATGATATAGACATTATACTATCATCTCTTTTCTGATGATATAGACACTTTACTTCTATCTCTGTTCTGATGATATAGACACTGTACTACCATCTTTGTTATAATGATATAGACACTGTACTACTATCTCTGTTCTGATGATATAGACACTATACTACCATCTCTGTTCTGATGATATAGACACTATACTACCATCTCTGTTCTGATGATATAAGACACTGTACTACCTTCTCTGTTCTGATGATATAGACACAATTCTACCATATTTGTTCTGATGATATAGACACTATACTACCATCGCTGTTCTGATGATATAAGACACCGTACTGCCATATCTGTTCTGAT
>NW_018408696.1:27930-30199 GCF_002113885.1 Mizuhopecten yessoensis
TCGATATAGACACTGTACTACCATCTTTGTTATAATGATATAGACACTGTACTACCCTCTCTGTTCTGATGATATAGACACTATACTACCATCTTTGTTCTGATGTTATAGACACTATACTACCATATTTGTTCTGATGATATCGACACTATACTACCATCTCTGTTCTGATGATATAGACACTGTACTACCATCTCTGTTCTGATGATATAGACTATGTTTTCCTCAGAGCCTGCAGGGCCCGTATGACCCTGACCGTACTTAGAAATACAATTTAATTACCTTAAGATACAGATGATGACAGCTGCCACTAGTAATAGCATTGCACAGGTAACTACCGCGACGACAATAGTACCTGATAAACATACAAAAATTACCATTAGCAAATTCATAGCAAACTTGTCAGTAAGTAATACAATGTTTTTTACCAACTCATGACAACTTGTAAATAAGGGTTTAAATTGATTTTCGATAAGTATTCACTTATGGAAGGAAACAAAATCCCTTGTAGTTATTGTCTCTGTTAAGTAACAAAGAAGTAAGAAGCTTTACTTCAACTGGAAACATCAGGGTTAAATGACAAGAGACCGATTAATAAAAGTCAGTTATTTTAGCATGAGCCCTAATAAAGCCTATGAATTCAGTCAAATCAGTACTTGTGTCCTGCTAAGATGCAGTCAATTCCTTTAACTAAAAAAAATAATAATCTATTTACGTATTAGTTTACGATAAACGTGGAAACAAGGATAAATGCTAATCGAAGTTTGACGAATACATCTTGCCATTTAAGTACACATAGAAATAACGTCGGCATTATTCAGTTCTGTGTTTTATTTTTAACAACGTGAAATTGTAACAATAAAGCTAAAATAACGAAAAATATCGGGAACCCATCTTTAAACGGTGGTGTATAAACGCGATTAACAACAGATGACGTATCGTTATATCAGTATTGTATGCGTGCTAATACATGTAGTTAGATAGTCGTACCATTTTGGTTATTCTACCTAATATATCAAAAATAGTTTTTGTTTTATGGGAAGGTGTATTTATTCAACAACGAGTGATCGTGTTATAAGGTTAATTCTAAAAAAATGAAGAAAAATATGATCTTTAGAGCGTTTTTAGTTTACCTGTATATATTGGAAATTAACCAACGGAAATGAAGATTAACATGTTTAACCACAGTCTGGATTTGGGTAACATCTTTCAACAACTGTTTTTATGACATTGTCGAAATCACAATCTCACAACTATAAGTCAGTCCCGGAAGCAATTTGTAATATATCCAAATTTTGTTTATTAATAAATTCAAATTAAGTCAGAGTGTTTGTTAATTTGTAAAAACATTCATTATGGCGCTACATCGTTGATGAATGACCGTAACTGGAAGTATAAATCAATGTTTGACATACTTTAAACCATAAATTCAGAATATTAGCCAAACAAAATGACGAATTTATGTTTAATCAATACCGATTAATTGATTCCCTTGACGTTGATAAAATAGTTTAAAAGTTTTTCAGTAGTTGTCTCCCTTTTTTTATGGTGAATCAATTCCCACAAATCACGATATCGTAAGGTTATGGGATTTGCCTCCCTTAAGTCCGTAGGAAAATAATAGCGAATGGCAGGTAACCTACAAAAAAGGTCAACACATATAGAGTGATTTGGGAAGGGAGTATCCTCAGAGCTGGATACCAACAAGTAAAACATCCGGTCAGAAAATGCTCGCGAGGAAAATGTACTAAGGACCACTTTAAAAATACACAAGGTTTGACAATTTAAATAAACTCTAACGGACCAATTAAATTCTACATTTACAACTAGAGGCTAAGTAAGATGTAGAGAGGACTTGGGTCAAGCCCCCTTTTGGGCCTGTATCCCTTGGATCTTATGTAGGATGGGTTGTCAATAAATATACATGATTTATTTAATTGTTAATATCTAAAACATAAACAGAAAATGATTAAACAAAAGTTGTAAGATGTTCATTTCACAAGCTAAATTGGAGTTATCTCCCCTGCACTGTTTAATTGGATTGTTATGACAGAATATATGTAATGTTTGTAAATAAGTTTGGAAAGGACTTAAATAGGCCTAGCCTGATGTCCAATCCAATTGACATATAGAAAGTCAATAAAATCTGATGAAATGAAGCCCCTGATCGCTATATATCTTACCGGCTCTTTTGGATTCTTTAGTAGACGAGTAACTGATTTAGTAACTAATTATTCATAGCAGTATTATCCCTACTTAAACCATTAGG
>NW_018408696.1:32578-54344 GCF_002113885.1 Mizuhopecten yessoensis
TTACAGTTCACACTCGTCAACAACATTTCGGACGCTTGGTTTACACCGCCTGTTATACACAATCCCACCTCATTAGTTCCTGTAAGGAAATGATGAGCATTTAAATCATGAGATAACATACATTCAAATCGATATTGGAAAGTGTGAAATGTGTACGCAAGTCCATACATGTAAAACATTTTAACTACTGAATTAGTATGCAACATCCGAATTCGAAATACAACGGCTCCATTTTTGATACAAATATTTTCTCTGCACCTTTAGAATATGTTAAGGCTAAATAAAAGGCTCATAGTAAACAATTTGATTGCTGGGCTGATACCTGCCTATGAAGATAACAGAGGAGCTAGATATTCTGCCACGCGATTCAATTCATCTCTTTCAAATCTCTTTCGAGTGTAATAAGGATTTTGGACGTTTTCCACTATATTCAACTCTTCCGCAAGATGGCACGTAGAGAGAACTCGAGTTTACATTGCATCATGACATACCCGACGGTATGGTGAGCATACATAAGGTATGCATATCGAGAAAGGAGCCCATTGCTTTCAAAATAGTGCAACATTTAACCACTTATATTTGTTATTTATTCCGTGGTTTTATATTTATCGATTAAATCATTGATCCATTCTTTGCTGTTTGTTGTACTGTTGTAAGTCTTATCAGTTAATTGTTCTTTGTATATTTATATATTCAAGACTTTATTTTATACAAGATAACATACAGAACATCATAAAAATTGATACCTCCATCGTTTGTACTCGTTGTTTCTATGGTGTTGGCCAGCCATATATCATGGTTAGTGTCCATGCATGTGAGGAACATGTTATTCATGAAGTCGCGAGTAGCCAGGAAGCCTGTCATATTGTTAGTGCAGTTCTTGGTAGCGGAGGCGAAGTCTAGTCTCTCTGGTGAATATATCGCAAGGAACTCCAAACCTGGAAAGCGTTAACGTACGAGGATATTTCATAATCCATACAACTGTTAATAACTGATATGAAATTTTGTTACAAATAAAAGAGATACACAATTAATACTTAAACAAAATGAAGATACTGACTTACTTGATAGGCATATCATATGAACTGGATCCCAAACGTCCGTTACACGCATACAATCACAGGTATTATACCTGTCGTTACATACCAGGTGATCAGTGCAGTCGGAATTCATCAAACAGCTATCGTTCCATGTTTCTTCAAGAATAAAAATTGTAAAAGTGATTACAAAATGGCACCTAAACTCATCAATGTGAACAGCATTATCATCTACATCGTTGTTGTTGACATGTGTGGTTGATAAGATAAACTGGTAAACCTGGAGTTTAGCAGGTAAAGTATAACATAGTTACAGGCAACAATTCAGATTGGAATAGCCAACAAATCAGAGATGCTAGAAGTCTACGTTACTTCTCAATTCAACAAACCATATTCATGTTTCGTAATACATGGATAAACTATCGGTTGCATTTTATTTTTTAATTCACTTTTATATTTTATTCTTTGTGAAAACAGTCAAACGAAAAGAAAAGACAAGGTACAAGACCTTCCATACCATAGGACAAGATCCAAAAACAAGTCGATGCAAAAAAGACCACAAGGTCAATTCACAAAGCATTAACAAGAGAACACTGAAGTACATTCAACTCAAAATCTATATAACTAGGGCAACACATGACAGTAGAAATAATTTACAATGAGACCCCTGCAAAAATGCAAGAAAACTTTGACCAGATATTCTGGAAGGCTAAGCGTCTTCTACTTTATCGATGACAGCCCGACAAATCCAAAGCATGACAGGTCCTCATGGCGATATCTGGGGTTGTAAAAACTAAACAACATTGCATACTAATGAGCAGAACCAAAAACATCGACCTTCATAAAAAACAGGACATTTATTTCATAACGAAATCATATTTGCGACCATAACATTTCTTTTGAAACCCAGTGTTATAAGTTTGTCCGTCGCCGGCGACATCTATCACGAAAGTCATACTGTTCAAAGACATGCATATATCAAGTTCAGGAGGATATATACAATGGACTTGGTCAAGACTTTGTTGATATTTAAAGACAGCATAATGTTGATACAGCAGCATGTGAAAACAAAAAACAAGAATAAGATAACCTCATTCATTTTTTTAAATCGAAGGCGAAATCAGGTCTTCCGGGAGGGCAAATGTGTTGATGCGATGTGTATGAAGAGGTCAGAGTATCCCTTGACAACAGAAAAGGGTACTGCAAAGCATACCGGGAGGTTGCCGTAAAGCATCATGGGATACTCTGACTTATCATGAAATAATATGTTGAAGTGAAATGTATGTCTCATTATCTATGAATAATTACCCCCATTTACAATTATAAAGTATAACCTCCTTTCACTACAATAAATTATAACCTCCATTAACTACACTAAAGTATGACCTGCATCAACATCTAGGAACTATAACCTAAATTAACAACAATAATGATAACCTCCATTGACTACAATAAATCATAACAACCGTACACTACAAAAAAGTTATAACCTCCATCAACTACTATTAATTATTAAACTTTATTATCAAAACAAAAATGATCTTCGTTAATAAATTATAACTTTCAATATCGTTATTATATTTATTGGGACACATCTATATTGTGAGGGTTTTACTCTATCAAAACGTTTACCATTCGAGCATTTGCATGAAAAATTACATACCCTAGCTATTTCAGTGCATTGTTTACACTTTTTTAATTTATAATATTTCAACCTCTATTCACAACAATGAATTATAACTTCCATTCACTACTATAAATTATTACCTCCATTTACTGCAATGAAAATAACCTCTACTAACTACAATAAATATAACCTCGTTTAACTAAAATAAACTGTAACCTGCACTTACAACAATAAATTATAACCTGTATTAACTACTTATGAATAATTACACGCACGACCTCATTTCACTACAGTGAATGATTACCTCAGTTAACTACAGTAAATAATAACCTCCATTAAATACATAGGCAAAACCACACATATGTGTTGATCTGAATATTCGGATCGTATGAGTTTGTGGTGGCGGAGGAATATATCACGAGTGTGCTCATATCAACACATATGTGTGGTTTTGCTTTTATCACATGACTTAACCCTATTGTAGCCTTGGTAATTAGGAATTTTATCTTATATGACTAAATGCACATTTTATATTTTTCCTCTTTTTGTCGTTATCCATCGGCACACAGGTCGACGCAATGCCAGGATTTTTTTTATAAGAAACTTGTTTTTTATTAAAAAAATGGCATTATCTTGTTTTTTTTATGATAATGTATTTCTTTTATTTTTATTTAATACATTATTTGTATAATTAATGTGTTGTTTTGATAATTCTGAGATATAGAAAAAAAAATCTTAAAAAAAAATCATTGCATGGTCTTAAAAAAGGTCATTGGATGGTTCACAGGACCTGTGAATGATAAGAGACTTTTTGAGACTGAACTGTACCTTTGGGTGTACAACATTTTAAATATTAATGGTTAAATACAAAATAACATAGAATAATTCAAATGCAACACATTTAATGTCATAAAGTTACGTATATTCATGCAAGTTTAAATGTCGGTCATTACAAATTCTCCCAAAGTCTCGCAACGTCACAGCACGCGCTGAGTCTGAGTGACGTTACGCTCCAAGGTCAGAAAACACAAGAAATCTAGATAAAATCTTTATCATCTGAGTCAACAATTGGCAGTATTCGTCGGTATTTCGTTGGAGGTGATGAATGTGATGTTGTACGCGACTGTGACGATATTTGGAAGTTTATGTTGAATACAAATACCAGGCTATTTTTAGCGGTGTCAGTAGAGGGAATTCCCCTAAAAAGTAGTTCCGGCTACTGTGGTGATACAGGATCTTGTGTCGCACATGTGTGATACAAGCAGACAGAAAACACACCTGACAAAATAATGTATTACTATCGTAAGATTGCATAGGCATGTGATAAAATAAATTATAACCTGTACTATCTACAATAGCATATGACAGGTTACAACCTATTCATCGGGTTAGGTATTATTTCATATCGAAATTAAAAATAGTTCAATCATTATAAAAAAGGCAAGTATTTTATATCAATTTTTTCTTACTTGGGCATGGCCTTTCCTTACAGAATCCAACATCTTTGTTACTGCCTGCGCATGCCGATCCACCATATTGGGGTGTTGGATTGTTGCACAACCTTTTCTTGGCCTGAACCCCCTCCCCGCAAGTCGCTGAACAAGGTCCATCAGAAATCCACAAACTCCAACTTCCATCAACTGAAATAAAAAATAACCGCAATTGAATAATTCAACCTCTATTAACTACAATAAAGCATAATCTCCATTAATGATAAAAATGTACAATCTTCACTTACTTTAACGGATTTCAACCATCATAACAAGTAACTGCAATGAGATATAACCTATAGTAACTACATTTAAACATTGAACTGGTACCAGATGCAGTATACAGTCGATATGAATGCAATTTGGATGAAAGATAAATATAATGTCGCCCGTTATTTTCAGAAGCATATATACTCGGATTTTTTTTAATTAAAGTGGTCCTTTCAGTAGGTGATAATGATTCCAAGGAAATGTCGATTGAAACAAATTCCATGTCTAATCGGTCAGATTAGCATCGCTAGCAGACGACGTTCACAGGGACTCGGTTTCGTTATTTTGAGTAATGGATGACATCACTGAAGAATCATAACACTTAAAAAGGTATTTATACACATTCTTAAACCTTGTCGATACCCTCGACTTTTACAAGGTTTTATAAATGCTGAATTGTAGTGTTGTGGTTATTCACTGATGTTATGCATAACTCAAAATCTCGAAACCGAGCCCCTGTGTGATGACGTTGACAAACTTGGTAATTTCGTATCTAGAATGGCGCTTACAATAATTTTGTGGTACCTACACATCTTATAATAAATTTATATTGTCATAATTTGCCAGGTTGCTTTATCTTTTGCGATGACCTACATTGCTAAATGCTTACGAACCAAGAACGTTCTCTGACTATAGGCCTATTGATACCGAAAGTATCTGGTGGCCATGTATGTTCCTACACTGACCGAATCACTGTAAATTGCAGTATACAGTCTCATATACTGGAATTTGGTTTACTAACGACATATAGGCAAATGCAACACAGAATGTAAATATTGAGTTATAACCACCATTAACAACATTGAGTTATATTTACATTCTGTGTTGCATTTGCCTATATGTCGTTAGCCTATACTGTATACTGCAATATACATCTGGTAACAGTTCAATGCTTAAATAACCTTCATTAACTACAATAAATTATAACCTGCATTAACCTCTAGGAACTACAATGTATTACCTAAATTAACAACAATAATGATAACCTCCATTGACTACAATAAATCATAACAACCGTTAACTACAAAAAAGATATAACCACCATCAACTACTAATAATTATAATCTTTATTATCAAAACAAAAATAATCTTCGTTAATAAGTTATAACTTTCAATATCGTAATTATATCCATTGGGACACATCTATATTGTGAGGAGTATTACTCTATCAAAACGTTTACCATTCGAGCATTTGCATGAAAAATTACATACCCTAGCTATTACAGTGCATTGTTTACACTTTTTTAATTTATAATATTTCAACCTCTATTCACTACAATGAATTATAACCTCCATTCACTACTATAAATTATTACCTCCATTAACTGCAATGAAAATAATCACTACTAACTACAATAAATATAACCTCGTTTAACTAAAATTAATTGTAACCCGCACTAACAACAATTAATTATAACCTGTATTAGCTAATTACACGCACGACCTCAGTTAACTACAGTAAAAAATAACATTCATTTCTTACAATGAATTATAACCTGCACTATGTACAATAACATATGACAGGTTACAACCTATTCGGCGAGTAGGTTATTTTTTCATAAAGAAATAAGAAATAGTTCAATCATTATATAAAAGGCAAGTATTTTATATCAAATATTTTCTTACTTGGGCATGGCCCTTCGTTACAGAATCCAACAGTTTCGTTTCTGCCTGCGCATGCCGATCCACCAAAGTGGGGTGTTGGATTGTTACACAACCTTTTCTTGTTCTGAATTCCCTTCTCGCAAGTCACTGAACAACGTCCATCAGGAATCCACAAACTCCAACTTCCATCAACTAAAATAAATAATAACCGAGATTGAATAATTCAACTTCTATTAACTACAATAAAGCATAATCTCCATTAATGATAAAAATGTACAACCTTCACTAACTTTAACGGATTCCAACTATCATTACAAGTAACTGCAATGAGATATAACCTATAGTTACCACATTTAAGCATCGAACTGTTACCAGATGCAGTATACAGTCGATATGAATGCCATTTTGTTGACAGATGAATAGAATGTCGCCTGTAATCACCCACTGTGTACACATAAATATGCTGTGGCCACTTATATATAAGTGTTTGTTTTTACACGGACTGCTCTGTTGTCCGGTGATAATCAGATTTGAGTTCATTTAAGCGTTGGGCTATAAGTATTTTCAACATGTTGTGATAAGGTCCGTAAAAGTAGCTAACATTTTCGAAAATTTCGCTGGTGTTTAGAATTCGTGGAAATTATTCAAAAAGCGAATATAGCGAAATAAAAACCCCTGCGAAAAATAACTGATTACAATAAATAATAGCATCCATTAACTTCGAAAAGGTACATATATATGTATAACCTGCACTCACTACAATGAATTATTACAGTGTACCTCAATTAACTACAATAAATTATATCCTCCATTAACTACAATGAACAAAAACCTGCACTAACTACATTGAAACATAACCTGCACTAACTAGAAAAGCATATGACAGGTCACAACCTATTCCCAATGTTAGTTTTTTTTCATAAAGAAATAAATAAAACGTTCAATCATTACTATAAGACCAGTGTTATATATCACATTTCTTACTTGGGCATGTCCTTTCGTTACATATTCTACGATATATGTTACTGCCTGCGCATATAAATCCGCCATTTAGGGGTGTTGGATTGTTACACGACCTTATCCTTTCCTGAACCCCTTCACCGCAAGTCGCTGAGCAACCCCCATAAGAACTCCACTGACTCCAACCTCCATCAACTAAAATTAATAATAACCGCAATTTAATATATAATAGTTCAACCATTAAATGTACTGTTTTACTCTACTCAATGTCCTCTCAGTCCACATACGAATTCCAGAGATTCTCATTATGCCTATCGTAAGCATGTTTACATCAGAAACCTATTGATGTGTCCTAAAGTTTTCCACTCTGTTGTCTTTGATAATGGATAAGTATAAGAATGTCGTTATTATATTCATTGGGACACATCTATATTGTGAGGAGTATTACTCTATCAAAACATTGACCATTCGAGCATCTGCAAGTAAATTACATACTCTAGCTATTACACTACATATTGTTTACACTTTTTTAAATTATTAGAAACATTACCTCTATTAACTACGATAAATCATAACCTCGTTTAACTACAAGAAATACAACCTGCACTTACTACAATAGCATATGATAGGTTACAACCTATTAAATGTGTTATTTGTGTCATAAAGAAATTAAAAAAGCGTATAATCATTGAAATGAAACAAATCTATATACATTTCCTCGCTGAAAGTTCTTTCAATAATGAACTTAATTGATAAAAAGTGTGCATATTTTTATGATTTTTTATTATTATTTTACGATCTACTATAATAGGAACAAATACTTTCACAAATACATGCAAATTATTTGACAAAATATTCTTACCAGCACACTGAATACCTGCACGACTTTCGCAAGACGGACAGTTGTTATAAACCACTGGGCAAAATCTCAATTCTGACTCGTATCCAAGGCATCGATATGAATCAGTCCACCGTGCTACTTTGTCAATTATTCGGAATGTTCCGCCTCTGTTACCTCTACTGTAATACAAATATCTGAGTAACATTTTAAGTATTTAAACATACTATCCTAATTGTACGTCGTCTTCCGTTTAACATATTGCAAACATGGTAAATCGATACAGACGTGCAACTGTTCTAATATACTTAGGAACTCCGTAGTTTGTAATTTGTAAACAGCACAACATATAGTCTGTAAAAGTTAACACTGGTAAAATAAACAACAAACTAACAACATTCAGTCGTAATCATTGGAAATAAAAACTACTGCCAATATAACTTAAATGCTTATTTGTATCTTCATTTTTCTTGATTTCAGGTTTTAGCGTATATCTTCATCATATTAATATAATGTTACTTGCCGAAATCAAAAAACCCATTTTTTGTCACCTATATACCACTTCAGACAAATATAATATTCATAAGTGTTTACTGAACAGTATTTATCAGCTATGGAAATACAAAAGGAGACAAAAGATTACTGTAGTTGGAAAAAGTATGATTCAAAACACGGTTGATGAAACTATGTACAAAGAACAATGTTCAGTGTTTAATTACAGGTATGTGATGTATATAGCTAGAACAACTGGTTAACATTTTATAGAAATGTTGTTACATAGAACAACTGGTTACCGTTATATAGAAATGTACATAGAACAACTGGTTACCGTAATATAGAAATGTTGTTACATAGAACAACTGGTTACCGTTATATAGAAATGTTGTTACATAGAACAACTGGTTACCGTTATATAGAAATGCACATTGAACAACTCGTTACCGTTATATAGAAATGTTGTTACATAGAACAACTGGTTACCTTTATATAGAAATGTTGTTACGTACATAGAAAAACTGGTTACAGTTATATAGAAATGTACATAGAACAACTGGTTACCGTTATATAGAAATGTACATATAACAACTCGTTACCGTTATATAGAAATGTTGTTACATAGAACAACTGATTACCGTTATATAGAAATGTACATAGAACAACTGGTTACCGTTATATAATAATGTTGTTACATAGAACAACTGGTTACCGTTATATAGAAATGTTGTTACATAGAACAACTAGTTACCGTTATAAAGAAATGTACATAGAACAACTGGTTACTGATATAAGTGTTCATATAAAAGTACATACAGTACATACATGTACGTGTCCTAAAATGTAAAGCATCTAGTTCCTTGTAACTAGTAAATAAAATATGATAATATACATTTCCAACGAACTTACGATGACAATATACCCGTTTTTAAAGAAAACGCCAAGCCTCAGAGAATAAATGACAAAGCGGCAATTAACACATGGTAGACTTTAAGTTATGCTGATACCTGAGTTACCTGATATCCTGGTATAGTGAAGTCATTTCACCTTCTTTACAGCTTTCAAATTAGTAATAACCGGCTATATGCTGAATACAAATGCGGTAACGCTTTTAACTCATTCACCCCTGAAGACACATTGTATCTCTTCCAATTCAAAGGATGGAATAGTTTATTATAAAATTCAGGGGTGAATAAGTAATCTGAGCTGAAGATAACAAGGAACCAGTTTGAATCTCGACTGTAATTATATTAGTTTGAATTTGTGTATTGATACGAAGAAATAAAATGTTCAATATCATCAATAAACTAGGATACAAAAACTGATACAGAAAGAAACAAAATCAAAAGGGAAAACATCATCATGATCATGTTCAAATATATATATATATAACAAAAAGATGAAATTAATAAAACGGAAATGTCCTCCGATATTCCACCGTGTTTGCATTTCATACACCCGTCATGATGTCTCCCGTAAAACCCAGTAGAGTTGCATCAGCTACTTAGGATTTAAACTATTTAGTGTTTGTGGCATGGCGTTTATGTAAAATAAGTGACGATTATAAAATCATATGTAGTAATGTAGTATATGTAAACCGATAGGGTTAATCACAGCGAGCGACACCATTGAACATAATTAACTACACGGTGGAATAACACAGGTGAAAACAGCAATGTTCTGTGTATTATTTTCGTTGAATTAAATGAAGATAATATTGCATTAAAATGTTCATGCTGCACCTGTTACTGTACGTACCTGTAACCAAGTTGTTTGCATGTAACGTTTGCATTCTTATCAGTCCAGCATCCCCCACACAGAAATGCCCAAATATATTGATCAGGTGAACTCGCTTTCCAAAACAACTCTACGATACCTGTGTTTGTTTGTGAAATGGAGCTACGAAGTCTTACAGCACCTATAATAAATATAGAAAAATGATTGTAACATACAGATGGAAGACAGAGATTGGTTAACACGGATGCCGCTTAACGCCCACCAGTATACCTTCTTGATAAGCTTTATATAAGATTGATCTTTTCTTTACTTCTTTTGTTTTCTTTACTTCTTTTGTTTTCTCTAACATTTTCATCTGTTAGATTGAGTCATGTTAACAGTAAATGTACCTTGTGGTAACTTTCAGTCAAAACCTTATACTGCTGTGTATGACATTGCTCCTTCAAAGTGAGGTTGTAGTTTGACCTATGGACTAGCACAGTACTTAATGTGTAAAAGGGGAACTCCTAATTTGATATTTGAGAAAGATCTATCCAGTACTACTTTGGAAATAGTGTAACAAACTGGAACTGTCGAAACCAAAGATGGCTGCCAAGCGACCATTTCTTTTTTTCTATTCACGAGTTTGGGACCTGTTTCTCTCATAACATTCGTATTTTATCGGAAACCCCACATTTTTTCCCTTGGAAAATACAGCATGTGTGTTTCCGATTAGGTAACCATTGCCATGGAGCATGATTATGACGTCACAATGGAAAATGAGGTCGAAAAGCATTGTTACGTGACGTCATAAATCAAAGATTGACGAAATCACATCCATGCTTTGCTTGCTTTGGTCGATTTCATGGGGTGATGAATTGAGTTGGTCTTGAAACAAATTCAATTCAACCAACGTGGTGGTTTTTTTCAATAATTGGAACTTGTGGTGTCCATTCTGATCGTTTGTTCAATGTTCTGGAGCTTTTTGACGTATTGCCGTAATGTAAAAAATAATATAGTCCATCAGTGAAGGACCATCAAACAACATGATGGTGTACGTTGATAATTCAATACAGCCTAATTATGTAGAAACAAAATACAAAACCATTTTTTAAATGTCATATTTATTTTTTGTTGATGAATTTATAAGATGTCAAATTTTCTGATGCGTCATCGTAAACGCGGTGCACAGGCTCAGCTGCGAGTCTACGGCAGCCATCTTTTTACTAGCTCGAAGTGGAAAGCCGCTTAATTTCGAGGTTCTACATTCCTGGAATGTGAAGCTGCAGTAATTAAATGTCGAATTAGACATGAAACCATACTTGGCTTGAAAGGACGAAAAAATTGATATGACATTTGGCTGTTTGATTGCATTACATATAAGACGGGACCACATGGATCTACCACAGGCACATGGGTTCGTTCCAAATGCCTGAAATACACATATGCTACATACATGTATACACATATGCTATACTGCTATGGGTCACAGCATACATAAACATATATGTGTGCTGTGACCAATATCAGTTATAGCATGATATTTCAGATATTTGTAACGAACCCCTGTGGATCTACGTTTTTTCCGATTTGCTCCGTGGGTTCATACTTACACAAGGCATATTGGGTAGCTGGAGGGAGAATTTCTAGGGCATAACATGGCTTGTCACTACTGCTAGCAACCGTTAGCTGATAATATTTTGCAGATTGATTGATTTTGGTTGTTAGAACAATTTCTTGTGTTGCTTCAATAAAAATGTGAAATATCATAAAGTTGTATCTTTGTTTAGACAAGTCAATATGAATCTCCCTTCGGAAAACCATACGCACAGGCAATGTTAATCTGGTCAAATTCATCGGCAAATGAAAAAGGCTACAATTGGTACAATATAGTTGCATTGAGTCCAACTTGAGTAGGAATTGAAATATAAGTAGGTAAACAAAATTGTTGAACAACTCCTAGCAGGTGTATCATATGAGTCATGAATGAGGAATCCTACAGTGGTTGTGGGAGTGAGGAAACCTATAGTGGTTGTGGGAAAGATAACTCAATTGTTGTCCGATAAATAGCGCTAACAAGCTCCAATTCTAACAAGAGTACCGCGGGGCGGAACAATATACGCCCGTCGAATGCCATATAGTGTTATATACTTTCTTACATTGAAATAAGATCTGCATCATTCAAAGAGTGGTTAGCTGACATGCTATAAAAATGTAGGAGAAAATGGCCGGATAAAAAAATCAATTACTAAAATGAACAAAGGGCTATAACTTTTGCAAAAATTGTTGAATCATAATTCTTTTCGATGAAACACAACAATATATCATGATTATTTAGCCTACTAAGTTTCAAAGAAATCTGTCAACAAATGTAGGAGGAGATTGCCGGACAAAAAATCAAATACTAAAATGAACAAAGGCCAATAACTTTTGCAAAAATTGTCGAATTAAAATTCTTTTAAGGGAGACACAACAACTTATCATGATTATTGAGCCTACTAAGCCTCAAAGAGATCCGTTGAAAAATGTAGGAGGAGATTGCCGGACAAAAATCAAATACTGAAATGAACAAAAGGCAATAACTTATGCAAAAATTGTCGAATCATAATTCTGTTAAGGGGAGACACAACTTCATATCATGATTATAATGTATACCAAGTTTCAAAGAGATCCGTTGAAAAATGTAGGAGGAGATTGCCGGACAAAAAACAAATACTGAAATGAACAAAGGGCAATAACTTATGCAAAAGTTGTCGAATCATAATTCTGTTAAGGGGAGACACAACTTCATATCATGATTATAATGTATACCAAGTTTCAAAGAGATCCGTTGAAAAATGTAGGAGGAGATTGCCGGACAAAAATCAAATACTGAAATGAACAAAGGGCAATAACCTATGCAAAAGATGTCGAATCAAAATTCTTTTAAGGGAGACACAACTTTATATCATGATTATAATGTATACCAGGTTTCAAAGAGATCGGTCAAAATATGTAGGAGGGGATTGCCGGACAAAAATCAAATACTGAAATGAACAAAGGGCAATAACTTATGTAAAAATTGTCGAATCATAATTCTGTTAAGGGAGACACAACTTCATATCATGATTTTAATGTATACCAAGTTTCAAAGAGATAGGTCAAATTGTGTAGGAGGGGATTGCCGGACAAACAAAGGTTTACGCCGGACGGACGGACGGACGGACAACGCCATACCATAATACTCCCGTCAAATTTGACGGGCGTATAAAAATGAAAGATGACTACCTGTCGGCCATTTCGGTTTTCCGAAAAGTCCCAAAAGTCAATACAAGAAGAGATCATGGAAAACTTATATGGAAAATTTGAAAAAGATCCCTCCTGTACTTTTAACTCTAAATTTTCAAGATGGCCGCCTGTCAGCCAACATGTTTTTTCAATCCGTCCCAAAAGTAACTGGGACACCTGGGAAACCTTTATTTTTTATCTATGTTTTCATTTTATTTTTCATTTCATAGACATATACATATATAGGACATACATCAACACATAATACAAGTAATTTCAAAACACCTGGGAAACCTTCACTTAAATTTGAAAAAAAGATGCCTCCAGTACTCACTGAGAAAAAGCCCTAGCAAACTTAGATTTAAAAACATCAAGATGAAGAGAAATAGCATTGACAGATTTCAACTCTCAATATTCAAGATGGCCGCCTGTCGGCCGTCATGGCTTTCCGAGTATTCCTAAAAATTCAAAAAGCGTTACTAGGAATAACGTGAAATTTGAAAATGATCCCTCCAGTACATTCTGAGAAATATCATTAACAGAATTTTACTTACAAACATGAGATCACAGAGGGATCTTGGCGCCCACCATAGTGCCATCTTCATTAGTTCTACATGTATGTCGATCATTTCCCTCCAGTATTTTCTGAGATATAACGATAACAAATTTAACTATAACAAGATGGCCGCTTATCCGCCATCTTGGTTTTCCAATCATGTGAAATTTCAAAAAGATCCCTTCAGTACTTTATGAGAAATAGCTCTAACAAACTTTTAATCCATACGGCCATCTTTGTTTTGTGATAAGTCGATATGCATAACTAGGGGACATGGGGAAGTTTCCTGTGAAATTGGTAAAAGATCCCTCTCATACTGTTTGAGAAATAGCCACCAGACAGCCAGCTATTAAAAATCTAATAATTGAATGCCTGTATGCATATGTATTAGTGAAACGTATGTGAAACAGAAATATAAACGACCTCCGTTCAATGTTTTATTACACAATGACGAAACTGATGGTCCCAGATCATTGTTATTAAGATAATAACGCGGTTATACATACACCTATCAGCACACATAACACATGCAGTCACATTACAAGGCAATGCCGAAATGTCAACAAACCATAATTCGAATTCAAAATCAATTAGGCTAGGGTATTAGGAAATATTTACAGGGAAACCCTCGAAAAAATACCAGGAAAATAAGGCCATATGTTTCGAAAGGGTATTCGTCTTTTGCTTCGGTGCACTGGCATCCGCTTTGTCAATCTAGATCAAATCCAAGTTGTGTCACATATTCATAGCGAAATACCGGTTAGTGATAACAAATCAAAACAGGGAAATTTCACGATCGGAAAATCGGAATCGTCACGCTTATAGCATAGCTTAGTCGTAGGCTGTCCCTACTAATCACTTATAGTATAGCTTAGTCGTAGGCTGTCCCTACTAATCACTTATAGTATAGCTTAGTCGTAGGCTGTCCCTACTAATCACTTATAGTATAACTTAGTCGTAGGCTGTCCCTACTAATCACTTATAGTATAACTAAGCCGTAGGCTGTCCCTCCTAATCACTTATAGTATAACTTAGTCGTAGGCTGTCCCTACTAATTCCTTATAGTATAACTTAGTCGTAGGCTGTACCTATTAATCACTTATGGTATAGCTTAGTCGTAGGCTGTCCTGTATAGCTTAGTCGTAAGCTGTCCCTACTAATCACTTATAGTATACAAAAGTAGCTTAGTCGTAAGCTGTCCTGTATAGCGAGAAAACAAGTAAAGGGGAAGAGTCTGTCGTGTCTTTGATTTCATACAATTGTATATACAATTGACGTGGCCAATACATTTCTTGTTATTTAAAGAAACACAGCGTCGATATTGCTGCATGTGAAATTGAAGTAAAAATGTTTTAATGTTACTAAACAAATGATTAAAAGTTATGGATAAAGACTTTACTGAGCAATAAGCAGAGCTACAGACAATAACATATGTGTAAGGATGTTTTTATGAATGTATATTATATTTATTTATTATCATTAATGGGTTTTTAGAAACATTGTCATACAAAAGCGAGTGTGATTAGCTAGTATTTGGTTCTTCAAAATTTTTAAAAAAAAATGTAAAGGTAGGGTTTCCTTGTCTATCAAGCAAACATACATCTTTATGTAGCAGAAAATGTAATAGTGTTTTCAAACAAGGTTTGAGTTGTTAGATGATTTGTTTGCAAACACTACTACATATTACTCAGTTGCATGCAGATCACTACGTGTGGTTGACATCGGGGTCAAGAAATACAAACTTGTTTTTTTGTTTTCATTTTGGATCTCGAGCGGTTATTCCTTTTAAATTAAGGACCTGGTATATTCGACCCACATTGAAAATGAATCCGATTCAGCATGCTTTCGTTTCGGCCATTGTCTGGCATGACTTTCCAAAGAATATATTAGTATTTTAAAAATCTCAATATAGTTGATTGTAGGAGCCTAAAAGATATCGACACTCAGCATTATGCGTAGTAGATTGCCTGTTACTACATATCCAGCTTAACCATCGTTGTATGTGGATAACGATCAAGAACATGCTGAAGGAGATGTCATTCTAAGGTAATTTCTAAATTAATCTGATAAAGCATTTGCTTGTAGCTGAAAAGCTTCTAAGCAGTTGAGTGAAATAACTGTAAAAATAACTTGGGTGCTTTTGTATTTGAAGCACAGTGGTATGTTTTCTTGGACGGACTTTTGATGAAGGATATTACTGATGCTGATTGCATTTCCCCCCTTGTTAGCAACTTCGACTTACATGAAGTACCGCGTTTCCGGACAGTCACGTTAACATGCTTTAAGAGGATTGTTAAATACATTACGACTATGCTATACATACCTGCACACAAAACACCTGCCGCTGTAATACAAGGATTGCATTGTGGATATGTGTAAAATGCGCAACTCGAAAGGTTGGCTTCATTTCCAGTAGGGCAGTCAAAATAAGCTGTTATTACTCCTGGCCTACTAAAAGGTATATTTGCCCGTATACCGCCACTGAAATGTAATACACAGCTTATAAAAAAACAGTTTTGCATATAGCAACTGAAAAGATTTTTCTAATGATTTACCACTTATCAAATTGAGCAACTAACATATCCCAGGATATTGATGTGAAAGAGTATCATAGAAAAACGCGAAACGTTACCCTGGTTTTAAGAACGCTTATTTTTACATTTGCTTATTTTTACAGTCTACTCTACAATACTGATTTTAGAGAGTGTCGAAGCAAAGTAACATTGTGTAGCAGATCGCTAAACTTAAAGCTGATCTACAAAACAGATGTACGGGTGTCTTCGAGTGTCGTAGCAGTCACAGAGACATGATAATTGAGTTTTTCGTGGTCAGCCTGCCACCTTTTTGAATATTTATGAGGTTGACGTCAGCCACTTGCCGAGACCCGTGGTGTGATTGGCTGAAAGTGCAGTCATGTTTTCGCTAAACCAACCAACACTGCATGTTTCAGCACGCGCTGACGTCAACCTCATTAATATTCAAAAAAGTGTTAGGCTTATTGCGAAAAACTTTGAAACTCTGAAATGGCGTGTGTTTTTGGAGGAAACGGAGTTCATGTCCGCGGAAGGAGATTACATTTTACGGGCATATAGGAGTTTTTAAAAGAGCAATTATCCATTATCCAACGGTACTAAGCATGTTCCCGCAGATCAACTAGAATGTTGTTTTTGATGCAAGAAAGTTAGGTGGGGTTGACATTTCAATATCGAGAGCTTTCCTCCCTTCTCCTAGATATGGTCATTGGGGGTGTCATTTTTACCGAAAGTTGATCTAAACCCATAAAACATGTAAAATGACTCTGAACAACTCAGTTTAGGTCCAAATATAGCTGTAACAAATGCTCAGGTCCCTGTGGTAACAGACAGCTAAACTTAAAGCTGATCTACGAAACTGATGTACATAAATAAGTGTCGCAGAAAAACTCTTAATATAACAGTGTTGTACAGAACATTAACGTAACATTAACATTTGATATGCAAACCTCATACCGCGTACATTTAACGTTTACACTTTAATTTATCACTGCGGCGAAACAAACATAATACATGTACAATGTGTAGATAATAATCTTTCTCTGTTTAACTGTGACAATTTGGTATTTTACTTGATATTTGGTTGTAGACACAATTTGGTAAAGTCTCCTGCGTTTTACAGTGTTTAGTAGTCAAGGTATTCGTGATACTTTGAGTGATAAATACTACAGTTGTTATAGGAGTCGGTATGACGAACCTAAATCCCAGTTCCTTACAGGCCACGTTGGCGGAGTAGTTTGTCCAGCAGTCTCCACATAACGGGTTCCAGGTTTGTAGGGAGTCGTAGTATATCTCTATTCCTCCCTCGTACTTGGTTTTATGTCCATACAGTCGCACTGCAAAGACATTCAGATCGTGAAACTAAGACGGATATTGTGCATTACACGTTTCTGATACTGGTTGTAAAACTAAAAACGCAGCAAACAATTACGAATTTATTTAAAATTTAAAAGTTGTTTTAACCAACCAGTTATACTAAGGTAGGAGGTAAATGCAATACATTGATTGTAAGATTTGTCATATATTTTTCGAACTGTATCCGCATTAACAGTCTGAAAACAAACCACCACTCGGACACATATCAGGAGAACGTCATTTTGACATATTTGCTGATGCAATGAATGAAAAAAAAATTATCTTCCGTGTATTGAACTGTAAATGACATCATTATTTTAAGCATATGTCTACTGTGGGGTCAAAATATTAATGATCATTTATTCTTTTGTACTTAAACTATAACATCATCATTGTTTCTTTACAAAATTTCAAACTAAACAGTCCAATGAAGAACCCCTACAGAGGTGAAAAAATGCCTTTGTTATTGAATTATCATAATCGCCTTTCTTCACAAAGACTCGCTGTTCTTTATTAAATATTTAGGAAAGAAACAACAACATTCCAAAGTCTGATTTAAAAACCAACGGTTAGAGAATTACACTAACTGCAAAACAAGTATGCCCATTTAATTATTTGACACTACTAATATATGTACGATCTATGACGTCACGCTATACTGTTATTGCGAACTTGAAGAGCTTATACAGTAAAGATGTACATGCGCAATGTAATGTTGTGTCCATGTTTTTTTGTAAAAATAACTCCACTTTCGTTCAGTGTGATATTATCCATAATAAGGTTCGTGTGTTGACCCATGTACATGTACCTGAGGTTATGTAAAAAAAACCTCTTAAAACACAAATATACATGAATTATTGTACATGTTCTTTAAGTTTAATTTGACCAGGATCATATTACATATGCTTAGAAGTATATCTAATTAAGTCTGAGAAAGTGTTTTAAAAATTCTAAATTTATAATATATAATTAAGATATCCTTACCGTTACCTGATGAAGCTATGTCCACCGAAACGAAAAGCAACAGCACATAGTAAGTCCTCCATAACAAGCGGTCTGAATAAACTGCCATATTGGTGTTATTTAACGTGTTTGAGAGGATGTGTATGCTTCGTTAACTGGACAGTGTATATGTTCCTCAAGCTGACTCGTCACACCGAGTATGAGTAATTCGAAGGATGGGATGCAAACACTTGATACGACCAAGGGGATGTTGTTAGAAGTGTATAAGATAGTTTATTACACGACTTTCTGTTCTTGTATTGTTATAATTCGTGTTATATATATGTATAGTACATCACATGATCATTTCTAGGATAGCTATCGGATAACTACCCTTGTTCTATTTGGTATAGTTAGCATCCGCCCTTGACAACGGGAACTATACCTGGAGACAGGCACTATACCTTTTTTTTTGGACCGCTGAGACTAGTGATGATTAAATCCAGTGAATTGAATACGAAACAAAAAAGGAGAGATCTACTCAAACAATTATCTTATTGACATTTGTTGTTAATTATTAAATATGCTACTTTTTATTGTCAAATGACAGTCATGTGATGTACCAAATCTATTATGACCCTTTCCCTCGGGAACAGTTCTCTTATAGTGTTTTCTGGAGAGGTATAGTGCCCTCGCCTAACGGCTCGGGTACTATACCTCTCCAGACAACACTATAAGAGAACAGTTCCCTCGGGAAAGGGCCATAATAGAATAATAGGATCTTATATGAGTTTCCATTTCATATGAGATTCATGAAACGAGTCTCTGGCGAGCTAAAACGAAAAATTCGGGACGAGTTTCATAAATCTCATATAAAATGGAAACTCATGTAAGATCCTTTTTATCACATAATCAAGATTTGTGGTATTTATTCTTTGTAAAACGACAATTTTCATGCAACCTTCAAATGTAAAAAGACGCCATTTTGACTTCTTAAACCTGTGACCTCATGAACTTGTCCTGGCGTGACGTCACAATTGAAAGGGCCGATACTAGGCCATACTACATGGGCTAATGCGCAAAACAAAATATGACGTGTATATTCACTGGATAACACAGTACATTATGTGATAAAACTCTTTCAGGCGATTTGATTGATCAAGTTACACATCCATAAGTGTGCAGACCAAGCTACTAATTTGTAATATAATTGTATAATAGGAAAAATAGGCGGCTTCTATGAATGTAAATATCAAAGACGGCGATTCAGTGTCAATTGACAGGAGAAAGAAAGAGGTGTATCATCAAGACAATAAAATAAAAATAGTAAAATCTAAAGCAGAAGGTGGCAATCCCAGACAACCCAGGTAGGTGCCCGGCTAACTGTGGACCAATAGATCCCTTTTATATAGCGGCTCACACAGGGCACTATGGAAACGGTTGATCATTTACCAGTGATTAAAACGAAACAACGAGAGTAAATACATGCAAGTGTACGCATTTGTTCTCTGTGAATCACTAGATATGTTATATTGTCCACTGATTTTCGGTGTCATTACTAAATTGCCCTCATCCCAAAGTGCAAAAGAGACAAAATTTGATTATGGTGAAATTTTCCCGGTATAAAGAAGATTAACAATTCATAATTAATAATGATTTACAAAATATGTATAGCGCAATTGTTATAGAACAAATCTAAAGCTTTGACTAAAATATGTCACAAAATGTTTCAAGTGAGACATAGTCGTGTAAAACAGGACAAAATGAAATATCTACCGTTCATTTGGGAGTTATAAATTTGAAAGAAATGGGTTTTCAAAAACTTTTTAAAACAGCTGACGATCCAAATTATAGAGGTAGGTCTGAAGGCTGTTCCACAATGCTGATACGGATTTGTGTGTATTAGCATGTAAAGGAAAGAAAGCGTCGCCAGATAATATTGTTAAAATTACTCGCTAAAGTAAGTGACATCAGAAGATATGTTATTAGTTAGACTTTTATTGATATATATTCCAAATTTCAGCTCGATATTTAAAAAAAAAAAAAAAAAACGAGTTATGAGGAATCTAATTATTTTGATCCCCGGCGTGGTATACAAAATGTACGTGTGAATACAGATCATAAAGCGTCTTACAAATGGCACGTCGATGGTACAAACTCTAAGCTGGAATGGCGATGCGTTGTCTCGTTTCAATTTCAACATATTGGAACCCATCAGATACTCGTCAAACACTTATCCTACATGTAGTTGTCCCTAGGTTGTGTGATCATGTACATATACTGTCTTCATGCATGCAGCAACACATATGATTTCGGAACAGAGAAATCGCTGCTTCACTAACTCGTGGCTCTCTGTATTATATGGTATATGAATTTTGTTTAATCTTTATTTAGCGTCGTGTACATTGTCAACAGCAAACATAAGCTCTGTAGAGCTTTTATTACGATGCCGCTAAGGGAACAAACGATGTTTTCGTGATGGAGGAAACCCCACGGGGGGAAACCACCGTGCCATCGGAGGGATAACAACTAACCCTATCAGACATCACTCTCTTTTTCCGCCACCGCTGGGGATCGAACCGAATTTCTTGGGAAATTGAATGGTCTGAAGTCGCTTGATTGTACATTAGTAATGACTGCGCGTTAGCGATAATTTTCTTTAAAAGTCATTATTTTCACCATTTTCCACTTTTCCCTCCACATGGGAGAAACCCCTCCCCGATATACATGTATGTCTGGATCCGCCCCTAACGGATGTAAATTTAGATACATGATCGGTGATCATGATGCGATTATACTTTCCGCCAAATCCTCTGACGAGACTCGTTATCCATGTATGCTATTATATTGTACTCCTTAAGCTTATATGTAACGGACATCCTCATCCTTATCCGGCTTTACTTCTCCTTTGCGGAGATACAAGCCTAATATATATATATATATATACGATTGTCAAAATGATTGATTCGAATGTTTCCATTTAAAACACAAGCATTCCACGAGTGTTAAACTTCTCACATGTCTGTTCTAAGAGGGACGGTGGTGAAGGGGAGGGACGGTGGTGAAGGGGAGGGAC
>NW_018408696.1:56395-106007 GCF_002113885.1 Mizuhopecten yessoensis
AGTCTAAGTGACGTACAAATCAATTATACTCAATATTCTAAGTGACGTACAAATCAATGAAAAACATGTTTATTTTGAAAGAGCTGTCAAAAAGTACATATGTACAGAAAAGAACGTATGCTACACTTAATTCTTAGTGCTGTTGTGCTTTATAGATGTAAGGGCCATTGGTATAGTTGTCAAATTCCGTAAAAACATATTTCACAAGCGAAAAAATATACAATGATGGAAATTAAATTAATTTACAATGCTCCTAAAGTAAGTTTAAACATGCCTGCAACTGTAGGCGAAAGTTTGTAAACAAATACTTGTTCGTATTTCAAAACAAATATCAGTTGCACGTGTTTTGGTCTATTATTAGATGAAAGCAAAGCGAAACTAGCCGTTTTCCCCAGAATGCATCATATTAGGAGGACGTATCATTACTAATGCGCATGCGTAATATAGAAGATGGCGACCAAAACAGATGGACTTCTAGTTGCATTTTTGTTTATTTATTTTATACGTAAATGCCATCCCGCTGACGGGTTCCTCGACATAGAGGAGCTCAAAAGTGTGCATTATGGGTTGGATATTATCAGTGAACCAGTTGTTTCGACGCAAACGGTAATACATTCATAAATGTCTGCTTATTCTCATACTAGGCCTTACGGCCATCCGTAACGTTACCGTGATCAGCTGGTAAAACACACGTCCAATACACAGGTGCTCGGGTTCTGGAATATATGCGATATATAATCGCACCCACTAGATATCGCACCCCCTTATACTAATAAATCATATGAGGGGGTGCGATATCTAGTGGGTGCGATTATGTATAACATATATATTCCAGAACCCGAGCACCTGTGGCCCAATACATAGGTGCAGCACCGGTGCTCCATTTAAGCTAACCACACTTGCCTTTTATCATATTGTGAACATACTCTTACCTTCGCATGTTCTGATGAAAAAATTGTAGGTTACACGTACATGTTGATACAAGTGAAATAAAATATGCAAGGCCTAGTGTACATGTATCATAGAAAAAAAGGAAACAGAAATCTATAAGGTATTTAATGTTACACGGCCACACTTACTCTCTCTCATACAGACATTTATTGTGTATCTGAGTATGAAGTTTGACTGACAAAGAACATGTTTCAGAAAACCATTTGGCATTTAAATCTGTGATATAATATGAGCCTTTGTATATTGATTATCTTCAGGACACGGCTAGCTCCAGTAACAACATACAGGTCACCTCAAAATATGGGCAACACTACCGATGTAGTTTTCCTAACAGAATGGAAGCAGACAAGAAGAAAGAAGAAGAGGAAAAAGTTGCAATGGAAACAGGGATTCCTGAATTGTTAAAACCTTTAGAAACAGGACCATGTTTATTCAAAGTTAGTTCTTTGTAATAAAACATAAGTTATATGTTCTTAAGTGGGCTATTTAGTCAAACAACACCCTAAAAAATCTATTGGACACTGGAAATAAATACATCTCCTAATGAGAGTGTACATACAATGGCATGACCTGAAGACAACATCCAGTGTGGTAATTAGTTTTATCTTTTGGGAAAGCCGATGATAAACACATATAGCTACCATCAAAATAGCCCAACATCCGTGCCTTTCATTTAGAAGAAAACCCGTACCATGCTATCTACCGACAGCACAGTGATTCTGATTTCACACATCTATATAACAGACACGTAAACCCAAACAATAAATATGTCAAGAAGAGTTTAATTATGAAATTTGATATTATTACATGCATGGCAATTAAGTTCAATGCTTGCTTTTTCAGAACAAAGATTGGTGGAGTTATGAATTTTGTTATGGGAAATATATCCGACAGTTTCATATTGAAGGTATGTAAACATGTAATGATGTACACTGTACTCAAATGCAAGTAGTTAAATTTCAAAGCTGACAGCTGAATGCAATGCAGTGTTCCCATTCAGGTAGAAATGTGCGTGATTCACGCATTTTTAAAATAAATCAAGTACACATTTCGACTGCCTTATGTGACCTGCACGTGCAGGAATTTGTGTGTATGTAAATCATTATTGCACACTCGCCTGGCCTCGACGACCCAGACGGATACACACAAACAAAATGTCGGAGCAAACCATGCTGCAAGTATTTTTTTCAGTCTGCCCAAACTCTGATGCCACGGTAAAACAAATGAAAGCCTGGAAGAAACTGCACTCTGAAAACTTGCCAATGCAAAACAGAAAAATATTGAAAGATTTCAAACCGAATGGCATGAGGAATGCGATTAATATTGTTTGAGGCTAGATGATCAGTCAGAATACAGTTATCACAAAGAAATATTAAATCATCATCTTGTCGCTTAATAGAAGGTACAACAAATTAACAAACAAAGAGCACTGTTACGTCATCAGTGAATTGAAAAACACTAATTCGGTAAGTGAAATGAGAAATAAGTTAACGATCAACATAGGTGACATTTTACATATGCAGTCATCCTTGCAATGTTTTATTATCAATAGATATTATTTACAAAATATTGATCACAAAATGATAACCAATTCTGAATATGCTAATTCTCATTGTTTTTATTTTATTTATAGTTCATAAATAAAATCAGCAAAAATTGGAACCCCCAAAATACATACAAATGTACATGTACCCCTAAAATATGCTGGTGTCCCCCCATTTTGCAAACCCTGGGGGTAGCAAAACCCCAGATAGAAAAATGAGTGGGAACGCTGCAATGAATAGTAATACATTTACTTTTGTATGTTGTATTCAGTTTTCAATGTTTTAAAATCCACAAAACATTTCAATTTCAACCAGTGAAAAGGATTTAATGCACACACAGGTATGGTTATCATATGTATAAATTATTATTATGTATCATGTATTTAACTCTGTAATTTCTATTTCGGAATTAATAGTGATAGTTTCTGTTACAAACAAACTGTATGAAATGATAAATGCAGAATCAAATAATTAGTCAAAGAGTCAAGAAGCTTTATTAAACGTCGCATATACCTGTAACACAATAACATTAGCACTGTAGTGCTATTCTTGCGACAGAACATATATAAAATTTAACAAGTATCACAGTACTTGTGAATATATATATATATATATAAAATAACAAGACAACAATTGAAATTAGATATGCTAAAAATATACAGTAGAGCATATGAAATCAAAAGTAATTTAATAGTGAACACTTGAATGTCACACAAGTAATATAAAACACAAGTTAAGACTATCATGGTGTAATGTACATATATGCTAATGTAGCAAAGCGTAAAAATGTACAGGATAAACACTAATAAATTATGAATTAAAAAGAGACAATGATGTCATAGATTGACACAGAGCTATAATTATGATATTCATTTTAGAAAGTAATGATCTCTTAAACAATGGAGCTCAAGTCTAAAATAAATATCATATATATAATAAGTAGAGTACTGAAGTATATTAAAATAAATAACAAAAGCAACAGTGAAATTAAAGAGTTGTAGTAGAAAACATGTAGGTAGATTCCAAAGGGGGACAACTCACACTATATGGTGTGTGCAGATAGCACATGAGCAGACATTATTGTCCCAGGTGCGAAACAGCCCACGAAATGACTTATAGTTTTCAACTAATCAAAGTTCATTTGGTAGGCTGTTCCACACCTGGGAAGCAGCAAAACGGAAAGATCTCTTACCATATGTATGTGGTGGTGTTCACCTTTGGGATCTTTACCACGTTATCTTGTCTCAGATTGTAAAAAGAATCTTTCCTCTGAAAAAGATTTTGTAAAATTGATGGAGAAATATCATTTAAAATTTTACAAAATCTTGTTGAGAGGCAAGAAGTTTTTTACAATCTGAGACAAGATAACAGTATGTATTTGTTTTCATAACATAAAAAAAACATTACAGTAGAAATTAAAAAAAAAAAAAAAAAAACCTTTACGATTAGCCAATGAATTTATATTATAATTTTTTTTAGCAAAACAACAAAAACAAAATGAAAATTACGTTGGATTGAGGATATTCCATATGTTAATTTCATAATAGAATTTAAAAAAAATGTGTGATGAAAAATGTATACAAGAAATATGTGAGGTAAAATATGTTAATTTACTCAGATACAAATGAAAGTAAAACAGATCAGATGTTAATGACATTTAATTACCGTAACACTTACATTTTTCTATACTTCATTTTCAGATGGTAAGATAGTTGGTGAAGTAACATTCCTAGGATATTATGAATCTGAATTTGATTGGAACAACCAAACAGACCAGGTAGGTTATCTCTAAAGTTTGGTCTTATTTACACCTCTAAAAAATATTGCTCCTTTTTAGAAAAAGATTCTGTTATATAGAGTGAATTTTATATTTAATTTCAACCAAATATTTCATACAGAAATTCAAAATGCTTCTTGGAATACAACATATTTGATTTCCATGACATCCTAAATAATTCATTTATCAGGTGTCAGATTTGATTTTTGGTGTCTTGTTTTCCAGGGCAGACACTTCTTTCTTAATTGAAAATGTTGTGTCATGATATATTGCTGATAATGTGTTAAACATTTAAAAATAAATTCACTTGAATTATTATAAGTCTTACTTAACCATCAAATTTAGTTAATCTTCCTTTATTTGATCTTATCATGCATTAAAATTATAACGATGTTCCTATATGGTGTCAGTAATACATGTTAGTTGTCTTTTTTACAGGACAAAAGAGTGAAAAACTATAATAGATTAAATAGGTACCACAGTCAGCAATACATAAACGGCACACGTTGTGATCTGACTGGTCGTCCAAGGAAAACGGAGGTTAGGGTGAGTATACTCCCAGCCATCTATGAACGGTCTGATTTTATAAAATTTGAGATATTTCATTCTGCTAAATGATAATTTTTAGGCACTGGAGATGTAGATACTTAGTAACAATTATACCATGTTAGTATGGGCTCTATCTATAACCTAAAAACTTGCATTCAGGACAGTTATGATTGCGGATATGTTTACCGAATTCCTGATCAAGTTGCAATGTGTTGCAGTTAGTTTCTCAAATGGTGGGAATGTGTTAGGGTGGATAAATATTTGTGGCATGTGTGAGCAGTTACTATTACCACTGCAAAGACTTCATTGGTTTCCCAGCAATATGTCTTTGGGGAGTATTTAAGGTAATTATTAGTCTCCCAACGGTTCCCAGTGGGTGGGTGTGGTGGGGTGGGTGGGCTTTTGGTTTGCACTCCGTCCGTCCGTCCAAAAAGTTTGTCCAGGACAAATCTTCTATACGAATAATATCAATAAGGCCTCACTGTGAACTATGCTTTGACCTTTGCCCTTAACTTTTGAAAAAGTTTGTCCAGAGCATATCTTCTGTATTATTTCACCTGGAGTAAATAGATTTGTTGTACACTGACATCTTGGGATGGCAGAGTGCAGAGTGCAAGAATTTGGTCACTGTGACCTTTGACCTTTACTTTTGAAAAAGTTAATTTGTCCAGGCATATTTTGTACTATTTCACCTGGAGTAACAAGATCAGGTGTACAAGGACATCTTCGGATGGCAGAGTACAAGAAGTATGTATCAGGATATTTTCCTAACGTAGATACATCCAGACATAAATGTGCTGTTTGTTAAATATAGAAATCATTATACCGGTGGGGGACTAAGGATTGCCTTGCAATACTTTGTCTTGTTTATAGAAGAATTGATTACAGGATCATTCTGTGATGTTACAGTTTGTCTAAGAGAAGGATTAAGTAGGCAACTATTTTTCCTATGATGTTACAGTTTGTCTGTGAGGAGGGAGCTGGTGATACCATTTCCCGTATTGATGAGCCTGAGACATGTGTCTACATACTCAAAGTCCACACCACCAAGATCTGCCACCACCCTTACCTGAAACCTCCGACCAAAAATACTCCTGTTCCTATCACCTGTCAACCTCTTCTCTCAGAAATACAGTTCACAGAGTACAAACAGCAACAGCTTGGTAAAGTTTGAAAAATTAATAATATCACTTGTTTAACTCTTTTTTTGTTTATTTTATTGGGTTACAGATCTTACCTTTGTTTATGCCGTGTTAAAAATCTCAGGTATTTACAAAGGTGTATATGTTTTGCATGGATTTTGATGAAACTTTACACACATGTTATACCTCAAATGAGTTTGTGTCTCCCAGACTGCTGATACTATCCTTCAATATTTTCCAGAGTTATGGCCCTTGACTTCTGTAGACAGTATATTACATTACTGAAACGGCTAATTATCTCTGAAATGGTAGGTATTTTGTATACACGTATACATTGGAATGGTGTAGGTATTAATGAAAGCTACTCTTCTGACAAACTTCTGAGGTCATGGGTCAAAGGTCACAAATGAATTACGTTACTGAAATGGCTAAACATTTCGGAAACAGTAGGTATTTTGTATACACATAAACGTCAGAATATTGTAGGGATTAATGAAAGCTACTTCACTGACAAAGTTCTGTTGTCTTGGGGTCAAAAGTCAAAGGTCATGAATGAATTAAGTTACTAAAATGACTAAACATCTTGGAAACGGTAGGTATTTTTTAAACACATACGTATACATTGAAATTTTGTAGGAATATAATGCAATCTACTCAAAGGACAGCTTCTGAGGTCGTGGGGTCAGAGGTCAAAGGTCACAAATGAATTACATTACTGAAATGGCTAAATATCTCGGAAACAGTAGGTATTTTGTATACACATTCATTACAGTATCGCAGGCTATATTGTGACAAACTTTGTAGGTCATGAAGTCAAAGGTCGTAGGTCACAGATGCATTATGTTACTAAAATGGCTAATTATTGCAGAAATGGTAGGTTTTTTATATAGACATACCTTGGAGTAAATGTAGCATTGATGCAAGCTACATTGCGACAAAATTCTGAGGTCATTGAGTCAAAGTTCACCGTAGTGGTGTTTGTCTTTTTCATCGGTCTATCGGTACGACATCTGAGGTTAGACTTTTTCGTGACCCTTGATCTTTTATCCCCTACAGGGGCAGTAAGCAGCCAGAATGCTTATTAGTTAGTTAGCCCATAGGTGACAGTTCTAGTGTTCTTTGGCTCAATCATAAGTCTTTTGTACCACATCTTGACTTTACTTTAAGCTCTATTATTCTAACACTAGGAGTCAAACAATCATCTTCATATATGGATATATTTTATGGAGTACTACTTCACTGTATAAAAAATAGTTCTCTGTGACATATATTCTACCTAACATCTTTGATCTTTGTTGATGAACCAAGGAAAATGTATGTTAAAACATAAAACAAAATATGGATTGTTTTGGTAAAATCTTCATTTAATTATGACCAACACAAAACTTGTTATTAGGATGTTCTGCTCGTATTTTTAGCTCACCTGGTCCAAAGGACCATGGTGAGCTTATGCCATACCGCAGCGTCTGTCGTCCGTCCATCCATCTGTCCGTCAACTGTTCCTTTAAAACACTACTTGTCCTGAACGGCAGATTTTGATTAAATTTGGTCTTGAGCATCCTTCCGCCAAGGGGACTCAATTTATAATAAATGGAGTGTGTGCCCCCCCTGGGGGAAGAGGGGTTGGGCCCAATAGGGGAAATAGAGGTAAAACCTTTAAAACCCTTCTCCTACCGTAGGAATTAAGGGATTTTATCCTAATTTAGTCTGGAGCATCCTTGGGCCAAGGGGACTCAATTTTGTATAAATGTTGGGTCTGGTCCCCCAGGGGGCTGAGGGGCGGCGCCCAATAAGGGGAATATAGCAAATTCTTAAAAATCCTTTTTCTTCTGTAGGAATGAAAGGATTTGTTCCATATTTGGTGTGGAGCATCCTTGGGGGAAGGGGAACCAATTTTGTATAAACCGTGGGTCTGGCCCGCCAGGGGGCCGAGGGGTGGGGCTCAATAGGGGTAACATAGCAAAATATTCTTTAAAATCCTTCTTCTTCTGTAGGAATAAAAGGATTTGTTCCATTTTGGTGTGGAGCATCCTTGGGTGAAGGAGAACCAATTTTGTATAAACCGTGGGTGTAGCCCGCTAGGGGCCTGAGGGGCAGGCCCAATAGGGGAAAGATAGCAAATTATTCTTTAAAATCCTTCTTCTTCTGTTGGAATGAAAGGACTTGGTCCATATTTAGTGTGGAGCATCCTTGGGTAAAGGGGAACCAATTTTGTATAAACAGTGGGTCTTGCCCTCCAGGGGGCTGAGGGGCGGTGCCCAATAGGGGAAATATATCAAATTCTTTAATATCCTTCTTCTTCTGTAGGAATGAAGGATTTGTTTCATATTTTGTCTGAAGCATCCTTGGGTGAAGGGGAACCAATTTTGTATAAACCATGGGTCTGGCCTCCCAGGGGCCTGAGGGGCGGGGCTGAATAGGGGAAACATAGCAAATTATTCTTTAAAATCCTTCTTCTTCTGTAGGAATGAAAGGATTTGGTCCATATTTGGTGTGGAGCATCCTTGGGTAAAAAGGAACCAATTTTGGATAAACAGTGGGTGTGACCCCCTGGGACCAGAGGGGCGGGGCCCAATAGGGGAAATAGAAGTAAAACCTTTATAATTCTTCTACCATAGGGATTAAGGGATTTTATCTTAATTTAGTCTTGAGCATCCTTTGGCAAAAGGGACTCAATTTCGTATAAACAGCGAGTGTGGCAGAAGGGAGGGGCCCAATAGGGGACACATAGCAAATTCTTCAAATACCTTCTTCTGTACGAATGACAGGATTTTGTCCAAATTTGGCATGAAGCATCCTTGGGTGAAGGGGAACCAATTTTGTATAAATGGTCTGTCTAACACCCCTGGAGGCAGAGAGGTGGGGCCCAATAGGGGAAATAGAGGTAAAACCTTCAAAATCCTTCTTCTACCATAAGGATTCAGGGATTTTATCCTAATTAAGTCTGGAGCATCCTTGGGCCAATGGGACTCAATTTTGTATAAGCAGTGGGTGTGGTCTCCCAGGGGTTAGAAGGGCGGGGCCCAATAGGAGAAATAGAGGTAAAACCTTTAAAATCATTCTAGTCTGGAGCATCCTTGGGCCAAGGGGTCTCAATTTTTGTTATAATTGGTTGGTATGCCCCCCCCCCCCCCTACATAAGGGTGGGGCTCTGGATCTGTACTTACAGCACCTACCAAGGAGTGCTATACCTTTACTTCAAACCAATTATTTTAAACATATTCAGGTGAGCGATACAGGCCCTCTGGGCCTCTTGTTTAAATAACCATATTCATAATTAAGTTTTAGAATTTCATTCATTATAAATAGAACAACAAAGACTTAAAGAAGAGAGTGAAAGAAAGCTGAAAGAAAAGCAAGAACAAGAAAAACAAGCAAGATTGAAAAGGCAGAAACTTCAGCAGGAACAACAAGCAAAATTAAAGGAACAATCAGGTAAATTAGTGACTGATTTGAAGTGGAGTTGAGTTATATATCATATTCAGAATTGTCGCCTTTGTTTGTATACAGGCAATCGTGTTATTCTGTATCTATATAATTACCAACCTGAAGAAAACGTTTCGGAAGAAAGAAAAGAGTTATGGGCCTTGTTAAATTGACTGAATGAGGGATAAGATTTTTTGTTAGGATATTAATTTATCTTGCCTACTATAAAAGCATCATATTTTGTTTGGGATTTAATTTCGTTTATTTCATGGTTTTATAAAAACCATGAAATATAATCCCAACTAAATTTGAAGCACACACGTTATAAACTAAGCGAAAATATGAAATAAACTATTAATTTAGTTACAAATCCATGCTGTATTTACATGTACATTGAGACAAGATTCATGATAAACGGTGTAATTATCGTCACAGGCACAGAGGTAGTAAACACTGATAACTTTGTTACACAGTTATAATTGCATCACTCTTTCTATGTAAACTATAGAGCATGACGGATTTGACTGATACCCATCAGGTGAGTTTATCTCGCCCGGTCTTACATGTACCTGGCAATTAAGTCGTGCGGTGAAATCAACTTGTATAGAAACAATAACAAAAAAACCCACTAAATTTTCCCTTTTCAATAATAATCTAATATTATGTTCAAAGAAATTTCAAAGGAGACACGGGGAAATCAACTTCTAATGCAATAGAGAAACTATTGACTATTGCTTAAATTATTAAAAACACACGTCTTCCTTCTTGAGTAATATTTTTATTGAAATCGGCATGACTTTCTCACATGATGTGTCAAGGTAACCGTGATTATTTATGAAATTCATGCTCGTATTCTTATCAGAATTTGTGTTATAAAATGTTGGTAGGCCTAATTATTTCCATCCAGATAGCTATTAACTACCACACATGTTTGTTCAGACTAAATTATATGACCATCGAGCGATGGTCGATATATTGTTTTCCACTGACTGGGTTGTACGAGGTGTACAAAATTCACCTGGAGTGGACAGGTGATCAACTCGAGCGATGTATAGCTATCCGGACCTATTGTCTTATTGTCCAGGTGTCAAACAAATATAAATACAGGGTTTAAAATTGTTGATTCCACAAAATATAATCCCAACGAATTTGTCCCAAAACAAAAACAAAGAAATTTAACCCCACCGAAAATATATGCTTTTACAGTAAGTAAAGACAACAAAAATTGAAAGATTTTTTTTTTCTTTTTTTCTAGATAAATCATCCATACAAAAAATGTTAAAATCACCTGATATCTCCTGGAAAGATGAAGATTCTCAAAGGCATGTGTCAACAGTAACAGATCCAGAGGCTGAGCCAGAAGATACAAAGTTGGGGTCAAAAGATACACAGACAGGGTCAGATTCTGATGATGAGAATCTAGAAGAATTGATGGGATCATCACTTGGTAACAACAAACAGCTTGAGAAACTTCTCAGAAATTCTTTAAATGAAGCCATGAAAGAACACACAGAGGAAGGTAACTGCATGGTTTCTTTACAAACACCCTTTTGTTCCACTTTTGTTCCACTTTTGCCCCATTTCTCCATTGCAAGTTTGATATCTGTAACTGTTTGTGCAGAACAAGGCTTCTTTTGTTTGTTCTGTTTTTGGTTTACAAAGTTTTTTGCTTAATAAATAGCAATAGACCAAAGAATTAACTTGAATTTTTCTCCATTGTCCAAAATTGTATTATATTAGCTCACCGGGTCCGAAGAACCAAGGTGAGCTTATGCCATACCGTGGCGTCCGTCGTCCGTCCGTCAACAATTTCTTTAAACGACTTCTTCTTCTTAACCACTGATTGGAATTTAACTAAATTTGACTGGAAGGATCCCTAGGTGATGGGGATTCAAAATTGTACAAATGGTGGGGCTGACCCCCCAGGGGGCTGAGGGGCGGGGCCAAAAGCAGGCAATTTGGCTATATTGCCTAAGCGACTTCTTCTCTGGAACTAAGAGATGGATATCAACCATATTTAACTGGAAGCATCCCTAGGTGGTGTAGATTCAAAATTGTACAAATTTTGGGGCTGACCCCCCAGGCTAAGGCGGCCAAAATAAGTTTATCACTCGGAAATGGTTGAGATCCCAACCATATAACCATAACTATGGGTCATAACTTCGAAATGGTTAAGATCCCCACCCCAAAACTAAATATACAATTGTTGGGCATAAAGAGACAAATGCAGTCATGATATTAGAATTGATCCCAGGGTCTGCCCCACCTTTGCAGACTTAATAAAATTAATNATAAAGAGACAAATGCAGTCATGATATTAGAATTGATCCCAGGGTCTAAATTAACCCCTGGGTCATAACTTAAAAACGGTTGAGGTCCCCACCCCAAAACTATCTATACAAATGCTGGACAAAAAGAGAAGAATGCAGTCATGATTTTAGAATTGATCCTGGATTGGCCTTGGGGTCTGGCATATTTTCTTGGATCTCATTTGGAGAATATTTTGCCATGATTGCTTAGATATCCAGGTGAGCGATACAGGCTCTCTGGGCCTCTTGTATTAACAAAAAATGTATATCTGAATTATCCCTGTTCTATGTAGAAATATGCACTGCCAACTAGAGATCGTTAGTGGATTAGTTTTACTTGCATTGAATCGCTCAATCGTAAGCTGCCAATTGGTTCATGAACTGGAAAAATATTAATATATTTTATTTTCTATGTCATCCAAAACTCCCACCACCTTATAAATATTTGTCCTGTGATGTAGAAAAGGGGCGTGGATTGTGCTGGTTGTCATGATATGTGCTGTGTTTGACAGAGGGGGATGCCAGTCTGAAGATGAAGCCTCATAGTGTGAAGGTTGTACATACCATGGACGAACTAAAGGAGGCAGTGCAGAAAGCTCAGGGGGATGCTGAGGCCTACCTGCAATCTCACAAGGAAGAGGAGGAGGAAGGAGAGATAGGCACGAGTACTGGAGCAGAATTAGAGGATGATTCTCTTCAAGACAAAATGTAAGAAAGCTCACGCATGCAGCATAGTAAAAGTGTATGATCTCTATATTGAAACAAAAAAATAATTAATAAAAGAAAAAAATAATGTTATTTAATAAGATGCATAACAATTTGTGTAGAAAAAAAACTAATTTTAACCACAAGGCATTTGTTTTATTTAGTCCTTCAACCACCGTGAACATACCACAGTATAGTGTCTGGTGTCAATCTTATTACACATGCACATTCATTTTCACTGAATGTGCATGTAAATGAAAAATAAATATCTTAAAAATTGAGTGTTTTAGATGGAAATGGTGTAAAAGACACATTATTTCTTTTTCTTCTTTAGGTTTAAGCTGAAGAAACTGGGTGGTGTGCCACATGAGGAATTTGATGAAGATTTTGATGAAACGGAATTGGACATGATAAAAGAATTTAACAAAGGTAAAGATGGTAGCGATTATTGTCAATTTCCTTCATAGTTCAGAGCCGAGGTACAATGTCCTCCAAATTTCAGGGCCAGGGTACAATCGTATTTTAAGTTCAGGGCCAAGGTACAATCGTATTTTAAGTTCAGAGTTGCTGTACGCAACTTTATCATGTAGGTAGTAATAATTGTTGTAAGAAAAAATCTTGTCCAGGGTATGTTGAACATCTGATAAAGATATCCAGGTATTATTTTTTGGTCCCTTTGAATCCTACTGTAGAACAATATAGGAGCATGCTAATTTATTGGTTTGTATGTGTCCGCCTTTTCCTTTGTCCAACACAGATCCTATGGTAACATTTGATCAGAATGGGTTAGAAATTGTACAGAAAGAATGGGCGACAGGACCCTAGTGATATCCTGCAGCACCAGCTAAAATGTGACAAATATGGACAAACCTGTAGTATTTATTTGTAATTTTTATACGCCTGTCAAATTTGACGGGAGTATTTTGGTATTGCATTGTCCGGCCGTCCGGCCGTCCGGCCGTCCGGCGTAAACTTTTGTTTGTCCGGTAATCTCCTCCTACATTTTTCGACCGATCTCTTTGAAACCTGGTATACATTATAATCATGATATGAAGTTGTGTCTCCTTCAAAAGAATTTTGATTCAACAATTTTTCCAAAGGTTATTGCCCTTTGTTCATTTCAGTATTTGATTTTTTGTCCGGAGATTGCAACCTGCATTTTTTTAAAGATTTCTTTGAAACTTAGTAGGCTAAATAATCATGATATGTTGTTGTGTTTCCTTGAAAAGAATTTTGATTCAATGATTTTTGCAAAAGTTATTGCCCTTTGTTCATTTCAGTATTTGATTTTTTTATCCGGTGATTTTCTCCTACATTTTTATAGCATGTCAGCTAACCACTCTTTGAATGATGCAGATCTTATTTCAATGTAAGAAAGTATATAACACTATATGGCATTCGACGGGCGTATATTGTTTCACCCCACGGTACTCTTGTTATAAATGTACAAACCTTTGGTATTTATTAATGGGTGAACATGAAGTATTTAGAATGGACAACCTTGTAATATTTATGAATGAACCAACCTGTAGTATTTAAAAATATAAACTTTATTTATTTTACAACAATTAAATTTATTTCAACTTATATTATATTAATCACTCTTGTTGGCCCGGATGTTAGCGCTTTGGGGGTCTTAGTGTGGGAGTAAACCGGAGTACCCGGAGAAAACCCACGTGGTCGGGCAGGTGACCTCAACCTTTTCACGTCCAATCGGGGAATCGAACCCTTGGTGAAAGGCAACTGCGCTATCCACTGGACCACCCGACCACCTGACCACCTGTAGTATTAATTTAGAATAGACAAACCTGTAGTATTTAGAATAGACAAACCTGTAGTATTTATGAATAGATATACAAACCTGTGATATTTAGAATAGACAAACCTGTAGTATTTATGAATAGACAAACTTGAAATTATTTATGAATAGATAAACCTGTAGTATTTATGAATAGACAAACCTGTAATATTTATGAATGGACAAACATGTAGTATTTAGAATAGACAAACCTGTGGTATTTATGAATGGACAAATTAAACCTGTGGGTTTTTTTAATGGACAAAACTGTAATATTTATGAATGTCATTTCCTTTTCAGATTTAGAAGAAATGGATACATTGAAGCTATCACAGTATAAAGAATTCTTTAGAAAAAATAAAAAACGATTTCTGTCTGTGAAGAAGAGAATCCAAGAAAGCATGATGCAAGAATTTGATAATATCATCAGTGAGGTAAGAGGATCACGCATAAATTCAGCTTTGTGTATGAATTGATTTATGTACAAGTAAATCAACGATGGATTAAAACTGATTCCAGGGTTTCAGATGGATATTATTGAAACCATGCTATTGCTACATATCCTCACTGATCCTGTTAAATGCAGTATACTGACTGGTAAGGAATTTTAGTGTTTAGGATGACATAATGCCTTGAACTACTTGTAGACAAGAAGTCATATCTAAGGTTACATATGTATGTGACCAAAGCAACATGTTGACAGGAGGTCATATCTGAGGTTACATATGTATGTGACCATCATGTAGACAGGAAGTCATATCTAAGGTTACATATGTATGTGACCAACATGTAGACAGGAAGTCATAATAAGGTTACATATGTATGTGACCAACATGTAGACAGGAAGTCATATCTAAGGTTACATATGTATGGGACCTGTCATTTAAGGACGTGTCTCCATGTGTGTAGTGTATGCGTGCTTGCGTGTGTGTATGCAGGAGACAGGGTATGTTGGTATGCTTGCCTCTTTGCGATTGTACGGATCTGATGCCGACTTTATAGTGCTATCTCTAAAAACCATACCGAAGGCACCCAGCACAGCATTCTGCCTGGTCAAATTATACTGAGGACGGGTGAACCAGTTGTTGCCATTACCCCAAATGATGAACGTTATGCATGGAATAACAACTACCATGTTTAAGGACTTTGGTATGTCCCAGCCTGGGGACAGAACCCATTGCCTTCCTCACACGGCGAATGCTCAACATTAAGGCCAAAAGTGAAGTGTTGCCAAGCAAGGCACTAGGAAATAAAAAGTAGTAAGAAGTAGAAAGAAAGATTAAGATCCCATATACATGTATTGCAATGGGTGCAGCAGATTTATTTTGGTCGCTTTTGTGTCCCCAAATAGAGGACATCAAAGCAAATTCCCAATTCTGCTGGGGATTCCCGCATTAGTCGCCTCCTACGATACACATGCAGTGAGTAACAGCAGGTGTATTCTTTTCCCGATCCCCCACCTGCAGGGGTGTTCTAGAAAGGGAAGTTCACCTGAGTTTTAAATGTTTAACCTACTGGAGGACCATTCTTCATTTGACCATAGCTATTGCCGGGATCTGAAACTCCGAACAAACAAAACTTAACAGAGAGGTTTATCTTTATAGACAGTGTTTGACCTACTGGTAAAAAGGGTGGAATAATCTAGTTTGTTAGTTTAACTAACTTAGTAGACAGAAGGGTTTAACCGAGGTTGTGGAATGGAATGGACCTATTTGTAGACCGTGAGGTTTACCTGAGGTTGTATTTTTACTTGCTTGTTTATGTTGGCCATGTACTTGTAAATTGTAAATAGAATTTAAATCTGATGTTGTGTATTATATTTATTCACAGGCAGGGGAAGAGCTTGGGATGACAGATGAGGAACTTAATACAGATGTAGATAGATCAGAAACATTTTCACATATGTCAAAAATTCACAATAAATTACTGGATAAATTGGATAAAACGGAAAAAGGTGAGTGAATTTTAAATATTAATTGATAAATTGACCTGTATTAAACCATAGGTTGTGAAAGTACTGGTAGAAAAGACTAAAACATTTGATCTTCTATGTAGTTGTCAGCATAGATACACGTCTTCTTGGCAGTACCCAGTATAACTTCAATATATCACACTTTTTGGATTGCCAAACTATGTACTGCCATTAATTATATCAAAACATTTTTCTCCACATTTTCTCCTCTTTGTAATGCCAAACTCCATATTAATTATGCCATTATGTTTTAAGAATAGTGGTACAAATACCCATTTGTGGGCCCTCAATAGCACTGCCTCACTAGATCACAGAATTTATCTGTAGGTGACATGCTTTTGTCATCAACTTTACAGGTGACTGGACCAAGGGGTCACTTTGCTAGTATGTAAACTAGTATGTATGCCTGAAAGATTTACACATTACCAGGTAATACAATTCCCTAAAATATTAACTGACCCAGACATTTGGTTAACATTGATGTGGATCTCAGCGATCTGTTGCAACAGATCAAAGATGAGCTTGCTCTAGTTGTATAGTCCAGAGTTCCATTTGTCCAGTGACATGGATAGGTATTTCTTACCAACTGAAGTAATATCAAAGGATGATATTACTGAGGCTGAAAAATTCTGACAATGCTGATTGTGACAAATAGCAGAACATTGAATTGAAACAGAACTTGAGCATTATATTCAAACTGACTGTAATGCATGATCTATTTAAATATTGATGTAGTGTACATGTCCATTTAAATTAATTGTCGTATAAACTGTTACTAATGTGTAATAAGAGTGGCCAATATATACTGTATGCTGGGAAATGTTTGTCGCAGTTTCACTTTCGCCTTTTTCACCTTCCGTCATGAGGGCAAATTTATCACAACTGAATATTAGTTCACAGTATACTGTGTCTGGCAATCACATGTAAAGGGCGCAACTAATTACACGGGCTCATATGGATTTTACTGGTGAAGGGCGAAAGTTTCCAGGTAAACTGTATACTGTCTTGGTGGTGTTATTGAAAGTGTACAGATATATGTCCTTACAAACATCTATCACCTGTCATTTAACAAGGACACCTAAATGTACCGCCAAACTCATACTGTGGAGTTTTTCTTGGACAAAATATGGTGGTATATATCCTGGTTACACTGTACACATGTCTTGTGTGTCTAACCTTGCAGTAGAATTCATTTTATATGTCCTATGTAGTTATTGTACTTGGTTGTGTATTATTACGTCTTTTTCAAGCATAAATATAATATTTTGAATGTTGTCATTTTCAGATATAAGGAAAGTAGATAAAGAAATAAGCATGTTGAAAGAAAAATCTTATAATTCTGACGAAGATGTAGATGAAACGGAGGATGAGAGTGATGATGAAGATGAAAATTTAGTGTCTGGAGATTTAAAAAATAAAGTAAAAGGTATGATTATTTATTTTCATGTGTTGCTTATGTAAGGAATGCCAAGTGTATTTATATACATTGAAAGAGCTTATATTACCGATAGTTTCCATTTTATGGTATAACTATAGCCTAAGGAGAACATTCAGTCTTGCTTATCATGCTAATGACATTAAAATCAATCACAAAACTAATTGTTCATGTACATATGCATATGGTCTTTTATTAAGTTAATGTCTGACCATGGGTGTACCGTACCATTGATATGTCAATATAACCCAAATTATACCATAAAGGAAAAAATCTATTTTTTTTCATATTTTAGGTTATGAAATTGAAAAAAACAGTTTGAATTTACATTTAATGTAAATCTTCATTTATTCCTAATTATAGGACCTGTAAAATCTCAAGATGATAGAGTCAAAATAAGAGTGACAAAAGTATCGAAGTCAGATTATGGATCACTACAAGCCAAACAAACAGCTGAAACAGAGAAACTAGAGAAGGAAGTGAAAGAGGGACTTAAAGAGGCAGGTCTGGACCTTGGAGGTGAGGTTATGTTTCTGGTTATACATGTATAAAGAAGTCATGTCATTCTAGGTTAAGTGTCACATTTTCTGGTCATGACAAAAATGGGTCTGGACCTTGGAGGTAACATTGTATCTCATTATATTATGTTGGTTGCTGCTTCCCTGTGATTGGCCGAAACCGGGCTAAGAACTTTTTTTTTTTTTTTACAAAATACAATGTTTACCTGCAAGTCCTGAACACCAGTGCAAGAAGTCAACAAAACACTTAATTTACTTTAACTAAAAAGAGCAGTTTTCCATGTTAAATACTGCTTGGATCATAAAGTGGTTAAAAAATGTCAGACTGAAACACAAAGACATCCAATTATCAGGAGGAATCAATTACAAGATCGGAAGTGTAGCAGATGATTCTCTCCAACAGCTCTTAACTGACTCAAATATGCAATGGACACTAAATTGACCTTAAAGTTTGCAGGATAACATTGTGAAGCTTTGTTAAAAAGCTGTGAATTATAAAAAAACATTTATCCGTGTTAAGTGTCACTTAACAAAAGAATGTTAACCTAAAAATATGGGAATTGGATCATTCAGATCATAATAACAGGTAAGTTTTGCCAATATGAAGAAGCATTATAATGCATGTTTCTTGCAAGTGATAGCTTATGATGTAACCTGGACAATAGAGGTAATGTTATATATCCTGGTCAATGAAGGTCTTAGTATTACATGTAGCAGTGTCAAAATTAGTTCCAAATTTTCCTTTTGTATAAACCTCATGACATTTCCCCCAGTTTTACTTTTAAATTTCATTAGATATTTAACTTTGTGATTTTTTTCCCTCCCAACAGGTGGGAAGATCCAGGTGAAAATAATAACAGCTGGCTACCAGGGTGATGAGGATAGTGTACATGTACTCTCTGATGAAGAGTCCAAAAGTTTTAAAAACATGATTGTCTCCATTCTGGTATGTGTTTCAAATGTTTTTTTTTCTTTTATAGTACACATTGGTACAATTATTACACAAGCACACTAGTATAATTTGTCACATATAGTTATGGTAGATTCACTCTTGAGGGTAGAATTGCCATACCCCCCATTCCTTCATAATGATTGTTCTTTTTTCCATTGTGCAATTACCTGGCATTGTTGTGAAAAGTTACATTGACATTGCCGACAGTAATTTTTCCAGATACTGTACATATAAACCAAGAACATATATCAAAAGTTAATACCAAAAGTAAATTTTAAAATTCAGCCTGTGTTTCACAGCTTGTTATTGTAATAATTGTTTTTGCTCCCTGTAGCAATTTCAGTTTATTGTGTTTTGGTGGTAAATATTATTGTGCTGATCAAAATGAATATTTAAGAATGCTTGCACATATATACATGTGTATATCACATTGTCATGCTTCAAAACATCTGATGACACGATAATGAGCATTTCCAATTCAAAGGATTATTTTGAAATCCACTTCATGATTTGAATTCAGAAAATGTATTTCCTAAACTTGAGTTCCCGCAATAATTCATGAATGTGGAAGTTTGTAGGTCATGTGACAAACTGACACCGTTATGTTGTTTCCACAGGAAGGGGACAGTGAGGCTGCTAGAGAGGAGCAGCAACACAACGCAATGGAGCAAAACTATAATTTTGTTTGGGAAAAGAATAAGAAAAAAGAAGACACTCTTCCACCTTAATTGTTATTCTGGTTAGGGTGATTTCTTTCACATAAACATTGAGGTTCATTCTTTCAAATGTCAAAACTTCACAGCAACTTAAGAAAACAGATATTGATATGATGATAAACAGTTTTTCGTAATATACAAAATTCAGTAGGTGTAATTTCCGGATTGTGATATTTTAGTAAGATGGTAATTTAAAGTGGGCTTTCCATGACCTTACTCTCTGTGGACACCATCTTCAAATGATCTTATAGCTGTTGTTAGGATGTGAAACCATAAAAGAAAATACTACATACCTCTCAAAACATTTCTTCCATTAAGATAAGACAATAATATTATAAAACAATTTATATGTCGTGACCTCACCAGAAAAAAACATAATTTTGGGTTACAATACAATAACAGGAGCATGTTGCTAACTGAAGAGCTGCTTATTGTTTTGGGGGATTCAAATCAAAGATTCTTTTTCCTTTGGGGAATTTTGATAAAAACGCAAATGATAAAATGACATTTTTGTAATGTTTGTAGATGATGAAAAATGTTTGAAATTTTAGTGAACAAAATTGATCAATATATTAATCTGGGTAATACATCTATATGTAAATAGTTTAATAGGAAAATAAATAGCACCGTTACATTTGATCACAAGAACACAGATTTTTTTTCAGGATTTTATGATGAATGTAAAGCTGTATTAAGTAAAGATTTTAAATTGTTTTTACTTAAACATGTCATTAAACTAAATCAATAATTTAGTGGAGATTGTAGTGGTCATCAGTGGAGATTGTAGTGGTCTTCAGTGGAGATTGTAGTTTTCTTCAGTCTGTAATGGTCTTCAGTGGATACTGAAGTGGTCTTCAGTGGAGTTTGTAGTTTTCTTCAGTCTGTAATGGTCTTCATTGGATATTGCAGTGGTCTTCAGTGGAGTTTGTAGTTTTCTTCAGTCTGTAATGGTCTTCAGTGGAGACAGTAGTGGTCTTCAGTGAAGATTGTAGTGGACTTCAGTGGAGATTGTAGTGGTCATCAGTGGAGACTGTAGTGGTCTTCAGTTGAGACAGTCGTGGTCTTCAGTGGTGTTTGTAGTTTTCTTCAGTCTGTAATGGTCTTCAGTGGAGACAGTAGTGGTCTTCAGTGGAGACAGTAGTGGTCTTCAGTGAAGATTGTAGTGGACTTCAGTGGAGATTGTAGTGGTCATCAGTGGAGACTGTAGTGGTCTTCAGTTGAGACAGTCGTGGTCTTCAGTGGAGATTGTAGTGGTCTTCAGTCTGTAATGGTCTTCAGTGGAGACTGCAGTTTTCTCTAAAGTGTTTTAAGCAAATGTAGTAGGACGAGGAATAGAGATAAAGATAGTGCTGTCACTGGGGCTTGGCGTTCCAAATTTGATGTGGTAACGAAAACAAAAAAGTCCGTTAGTTTTTAAAAACGAAATGATTGACTGAATTTTTCCAGCAAATCTATATCTACAATGTTATTTTGATACCAGTGAAAAGGATCAGGTATAAGGTAATTCAGCCAAGAATTTTATGACATTCTAGTCTAAAGTTTCATCAGCATTTTCACCGACTTTTGGCGGAAGTCACTCTAGAGATTTGATAAATTGTTTGTAATGAAACTAAATTGGGAGTAGGTTTTTTTTGTTCACTAATTAATTTTAAATCGACATGTATGAAATTTCTTTAACTTTGTATAAAATATGCTTGTGTAACATGGAATTGCTCGTTATTAACATTCCTTTTTTTCATTAAGTTTGCCTGAATGATCTCCCTTAACCACGATAAACAGTTGATATCGTATTTGTTATTTAAGATTAAAAAAATGATGTCAAACTCTTAATGAACGCAAGTGTAGATCTGAATTTTCGAAAATAGATTACCTTTGATTTACCACTTAACATTTTCTCCATTGTAGTGGATGTCAAGGAAATTTGTGCATAAATTGTTTTACTATTTTTACATGTAGGTTTGTATTTTTATATGGTTTTATTCGATGTATGTAAAAGATGATTCATAGTATGTGTGAGATACGGACACTTAAGTAACAGTACGCAGATCTATAGGGAGCAAATTGAATGCTTTGGTTTTCAGATGCTGATATTGGATAACAGTTGTTTGAAAGTTTAGCTGTCATTACAATGATTTAAAAAAAAATTATATAATCGTTTTCAAGTTGAGGTGCAAAAAGACAAAACCGAGTTCCAGACTAAGCGCTTTTGTCCTACCACACATACTTCTTGTGCATTACAAGACTTTTATTTTTGGTCATGATAATTGTTACCATACGCGTATGCTAGTACCGGTATTCATCGCGGTAACTCCATCTATGAAATCCAAGGGTTCCGTTCTTGGTATACGTGAACACACGTTCTCAGAAAATTACTCAAACTTAGTCAGAATCATCTTTGGTGAATGAGAGTATTACTTTGTAAAATTGGGATTCCTGCCCCCTCCCAGGGTCTAGGGCGGGGCCCCAAAGGGAACATTTACCAATATTTTCAAATTCTTATCCTTTGATGACATGACAAGTATTGTATTTCACTTAGTTTACATGCTGATTTCCACATCACATCTAAACAATAAAATAAAGCTACCAGTACCTATGATATAACTCAGGTGACTGCTGAGGCCCTTGGGCCTCTTGTTTTAAGGAGATGGTGAATGATGTGGCAACAACAGTTGGTGTATGTTTGTTTGTTACACAGGTGTTGTATAAATAAAAGATAATTTATTGTTTTTTATCTAGTCATAAGTAATCATAATTTAATATGTTTTTACAATAATTATGTAGTTACAGTAATCAGGAGTAAATTTTGTTTCCTTGATTACATAAATAAAAAAAATTATGTGCTACACAGATAAACAGTTTAGAATTGATGATATTTCAATTAAATTGGTATTTTTGTACTGGACGAGTGACACATTAATACATGAGCTGAAGAGATGTGTTACTGTGGTTGAATTGGAATGCTTATGTGTACAAACGTAATATAAATAAAAAGAATCTTACTATGAATTTATATGTCGGTCAAACTCGTCATTTACCTTTTGTTACTTATTCTAGTGTTCCTAGTTAATTGACTGATACGTAGAATTAAGTAATATAGGTAACAGTACTGAAAAGTGGGATTGTGAACTGGAACTGTAATTTATCAGCAATACTGCGAGAGTGCATTTGTCAGATAATTCATTTTGTAGCTACATATTTGTTAAACAAATGTTTGTCTTGTTTGCACTGTTTACTATATGTAGATATATATTTGCAGGGGCTATTAAAGAATTTTGAAAATAACTAAGTCTTTGTTTTTATATTACATGAAAAGGCTAATATTTAGAGATTTTATATGCTTCATATTATCCTCCAGAATTTGAAATTTAAGATAAATGAGACCTATCTTTTCCAACTCATTTCTTAACGTTTACCATTAGTAGGACAACAATAAAAACTATATGCGGACGCAAAGACCTACCAAGGGTAGAGTAGTTTCCAAAAGTTCCCCGAGTTGTCGAAATGACTTCAATTTCACATTCCTCAATAATGATATGCCAGCCGTCCTAGCTAGCTGATGGAGTGACATTCCACACTGCACTATTTTAGTGTTGACCAAAATTACAGGCTTTTTTACTTTATTTAAGATCATTGGCGACAAAAAAACCACCCAAAAACCCAATTAATTCGATGTCGGAAGCTGTTACGGTTGCAACGTTTGGTGCAGGAAATGGCCCATCCTTCGGGTGACCTCACATAGTTTCCTTTTGTTTCTATGTCTCCGCAATGTCTGGTATCGTCTTATTGAATTTGAGTTAAGATTATGTCTATATGTGTTGAGGCTGGTGCATTTTGTTACGAGAGGAAGATTCGAAAATATACCAAAATATACTACATTTGTGTTCCAATTTAAATGTCGTACACATGAGATAATTCTCTTTGCTCTGGCATCTCCTCCTACATTTGTATGTATTCATTGTTGTCTATTTATATGAACTTAATTGTCCCCAATGTTTGTACGTGTTCATGCAGTTTCTTGTGCCTTTATTGTACTTCAGATAGGAGGTGAACTCTAAAAAGCTTCTAGGATTTCAATCTCCTTCAATTCAGTATCACTATTTGGCATATATAGCTAATAGTGATTGTGTAACCATATGTGGAATTGTTAGTCTATAGTATTGTAGAAAAATATTGAACTCTGCATGCATATCAAAACTTAATTCTTCTAATATGCATTCTCTTTACTTAGATCTTACAAATTGTTTTACGTTCATGTACTAGGTATTATTTTACCTCGTATTTCCTTTTGGCTAAATTAGGAAAATGCAGCTACTCAATCTTCAGACTTTTTTGAATATGGTCGAATTTAGTACGTTATCAATATATGAGTTAACTAAAGTCTAGATGTACACTGATTCTAGAGCCTTAACACTGTTTTGAAAGTAGTAGGTATTCTTTAACACTCCTGCCACCATAGACATATACGGAAATCAGATTACACATATATATTGTAATATGGTTAGCGTATACGTATACCGCTTTCAGAGTAACAACATATCCTTATACCTATGGGGATTACAGAATATGATTTTAATCGAATTGTTGTATACGGTTAGTGTGTATATCGAGTTGTATGTCACCACCAACATGTATCAAATTGATACCGGCTGTCCAGCTATTACTTACCTTTGCAAAAACTCCTAAATCTATACTGTCGTTTTGAACAATACCACTATGGACTTTCTTGGATGGAATAAGTTACATTGTTTACAGGTCTATCCATCGACTTTCGGTCTACTTCTTAAAATACGATTATTATTGTCACCCTGGTAAAATACTAGCCGCTCCTACCGACTCGGCTAGGGAGAACTTCTCTTTATCTTATTCGGTAGAGTGTAAGACTAGTAAGCAAGTGGTCATTGGTTTGACTCCTAGCAAAGGCATTGCACAAATAATGACCTCTGTTACATTATGATACTGCCAGGTTAGTGCTCACAGTGTATGACATACTGCATTGCAATATTCTATGTATATCACCGGTGTTTCCCTACACAGATAGAGAACGTTTTTCGTTTATTATTTTTCATCATGATTGTTTAGTATTTATTGGGAATTTTGTCGTTGTTATCTGAAGCACTTTTAACAAACAACAAAATAGAATGAATTGTAATCAAAAGTATAAAACCTCAATATAAGAATGAATATCGTTATATAAGAATGAATATCGTTTTAAAATCAATTACGCGATAAAAGTGTATGATGTCGACAAGACAATGTACAAATATTTATCAAATTACATTAACATGTTTTGCTTAGAACACCTTTGTTGGCAGAGGGGCTGGACAATAAGGGAAAATAATCTGTAAGTAATTTTTTTAAAAGACTAATCCTTCAGACAAAGTTGGAGTATTGGTGTATCTGTGCATATTCAATGTAGGAACGTCCTTATTTCTCGTGTTCAGCATCCATAACACCTATGCATGCCTTACCATTTGTTACTTGTGTTGGAGTTTAATGTCTCCGTATACAGAAAAATTGACCGTAGATGTTAAAATCATTTCATGTAAAGTTAGATTCGAGTTAAATTATTCCAAATGCAGTCAAACTTCTCTGTATATAGTAAAATACAAGATGTACAGCACTGTTACTTCAAATGAAGTATAATTATAGTACGTGGAATACAATAGGATAACCCCGTATACAATATACATGTATATTATATTATAAACAATGAAATGAAAAAAAATACATGTCGAAAAATTACAAAAGAATTACGTTAAAGCATTTATGATAGGTATTGGAGATCGCTTATTGAACCCTGTATCAAGTTTCATGTGCGTGTGATCTCGTCAGGTTCTGTATATCCTGACGACGTCTCTGATGGTCTGTCGACATATCGGACAGATCTTGGTGGAACGTTTAAGGTTGTTGGCACAATTGTAACAGCAACTCGTGTGTCCACAATCCAGAAACGCCGCGTTTACAGTGTCTTCCAGGCAAACACAGCATACATTTTCGTCTGTATCCTGGGAAGGAGGAACAGGGGGTATCGTGGTTTGTGTCTGCCGCCCATTGTCCTGCTCATCTGGCCAGTCAGCAACTGTAAATGATAAAATTCAGTTTACCATAAATATATATTTGGATTAGTTCTTAAAAAGAGAATTCTGAATTGTATCTACAATCACTTAGTATCACAGAATATAAGTTTAAATTGTCCATACAACGCATGTAGCTCACCTCTGTTTCGCTTGTTGGGGACGGACGTAGCAATCCCTGCCAGCACGAATAGAATGCCGGCCATTGTGGTCACACCATAGGAACCANGTGGTTACACCATAGGAACCGTGAAGGGAAGCTCCGGATTGCCAGTAGTCCCTCCCGAACTTTGATCCGTAAACCACGGACCCTAGCAGCAATAACACACCTGTTCAAATGTACCACACCGTACTCGGTTAGCTGGATTTTAGTGTATTGGCATGGATAAACTCCGAGTCAAGGCTATTGTAAGCATCCCTCATCCTTGATATTTTATGCCAAATATACAACATTATGAGACAATTTTTTTTTCTAAAATATACAAATGACTTCTGAATTTGAGGAAAGGAGGGAAGTAAAACGACTTGATGTTGAAAGACAGATATGCAGGGAAGTGGGATAAAAAAAGTCCTGGCACAACGTGTTCATCAAACTGATTGCATGCTTACTACAAGTAGGCGGCTGAACCTTCTTTGCAACGAGATCTAAACAGCAAATAATTGGTATGGGAACGGTACCTTGACATGACTCAATATCTTCAAAACATATGAAATTAAAGGAAATAGTAAAATAATTGAGTTAGGACAAAACATTGATTTGAATTTGAATTTTTGAATCATAGTAGTCCTGCGATTCTTTTTGGAAGAGTCGAATGACCCACAGATGGAGGAACAGAGTGATCTGAAATATCCAGGTTTTGGGCGAAGATGAAAAGAAAAAAGTTCTCAAGTGATTTAAAAAGTGTCTGTTAGTTGTAAGTCCTTGTTTGGTTACGTGCTTAAACCTCAAGAAATAAAGTTTAGGCCGACCTTAAAATAAGCACCGTTAGTGATATTGTTGCCATCAGTTCCTCAAAACATACCTGACATGTATGAAGTGACGTAGCAGGCCCTCTCCAGGTTAAGTACCCTTCTAGAGTTATCTGTATCAACGTTCATCATTGAACATATGTACATCATAACTATGGCAACAGTTGACGATATCAGGCCAAAACAAAGGATGACTCTTGTGAAATCGATCCATGCTGCAACATATAAATTAGATTACGAAATAGTTTCAATTTATTTGGATACAATACAAAATCAGAGCTCGCCTACGAAAACATGCTCAGCACAGATACTAATACCCGTTGTGTTCTAATATTACATCTTTATAGGCGTTTTACCAATGATTTTATGTGCGAAATTTACAAAATGATTTGTTCCTTCCGACAACGCATTCTTAATGGCACTATCACATTCTACCTGCTATATTATCAATTTATTTTACTATGAATGACGGTTATAAACCTCAATACGACCATAGATCGTAAACGTGGCAAGATTAAAGTAGGCTACCCTTGATTTCTTCTGCAATATTTGTATAGTTTATGAGAGGCCAATCCTAAACTGACTAAGGGAAGGTCGTTATTGGAAACTATTAATCGATGGTCTGGTATATATTTGGAATACTGCTTTTCATTTTTATATAAATGAGTGTTATATGATTACCAAAATGGAAGATCACGGTATGTATCAACGTGGAGAAGAATACAACAGTAAGGACGATACCTGGTGACAACCTTACTTCTACATTACACAGTGTACTTACGAGTTATAGCTTTATAGAAATGCACATACCGAATGACCTTCATTGAGAAGATTGATATGACGGATTTTGTTGTAGACATCACATTGTTCAACTTATATCTATAGGATTAATCGCTTTTCCGTTTTACCTCTAAAATATAGTTTTTATCTTCCGCTCAACGAGTTGGCGGGGGATATAGAATGGGATCCGTCCGTCCATGCACCTGGTTAAGAAAAAATGCCCTCATCTCCATCTTGCCTACTACAAGTGCTATGTTGATTATATTTGCATCAAATGTGTATCTAGGGTTGCTCTACTGAATGCATATTGCGGATGCTGATTGTGACCTAAATTTTACGCTTCATTGACTTGGTATAATATAATTGCTCATATCTTCATGTAAGGTTAAGAGGAATTGCTCTCATCTCTATCTTGTCATCTACAATTGCTATGTTGATTATACTTGCATCAATTGTGTATCTAGGGTTGCTCTACTGAATGCATATGGCGGATGCTTATCCTCATGTAAGTTTGAGAGGAATTGCTCTCATCCATATCTTACCTACTACAAGTTCTATGTTGATTATACTGGCATCAGTTGTCTATATTGGGTTTCTCTACTGAATGCATATTGCGAATGCTGATTTTGACCTATATTTTATGTTTCATTGACTTAGTTAAGACGAATTGCTAATATTTATTTGACGCTTTATGTTTTTGATGACATTTGTACTGCGAATGGGGGATATCTTCTTGCTTGATATACATTCGGACAAAGACGATTTTAAAGGTTCCAACGTGTTTCAATTAACATAATCACTAGAATTACATAGAAAGGAAGCACCAAATTGACAAGCATGTGTGTATATAAGGACTCATCAGTGGTCCTCAAGGTCAAAAGAATAAAAATAACGTGTTAAGTGTTATCAAATGCAGATTACAGAGAACAAGGAAAGGTGCATGCATATATTGTTTGAATAAAGGGACAGAATCAGGATATCGTGGTATAACCCGTACAAACTGTGTGTATGCCCCGTCTCACGGTCATTTTTATCAGGATGTTATGCTTTACAATAGGCAGATAGTCTGTCTAATGAAAGTTGGATCCAGAGGGAGAATGATAAGCTAAATGAATATATCTAAACAAAATAAAAAATTGTTTGAAGAGAATGATAACAACAAAGTTATATGATGATCACTATTTGAAATATCGACTATATACACCTATATAATAAATCACATGGGATATGTTTCTAAATGTTTCAGAAGGATGTTTATAAACCAGACCACTGTTATATTTGACTGTCTGCGGTAACACAACCTCAATGTAATTAAAAGGATTAAGGCAAGCGAGTACTCAGTAATATTATATATTTTTATATTCACGTTACTAAATTTTGCGTTGTGTTTATTAGGTCATGATATAGTTTGTAACCGATAAAAGTGAACAATATATATCAAACAGTATGATAAAAATAGTTATAGTTGCACAATACCTGGTACTCCATCAACATTATTATCGCTCAGGTGTGAGTTGAGACTCTGACAGCACGTGAAGATACCGGAAACGACACAGTGGTTGAATAATCCTTGTTTGTCACTTGAACTTTGACCTGGACGAGAGATGTACACCCAGCCATTTGTAGAGAATCCAATAAGGAGGAAAGGATATGCAACGTTGATGAGTAAAAAGGCGAGTTTGATAACACGGGGCGTTGATAAGAAACGCTCAAAAGCTAGGACGAATGCCTCTGTTTTGCTCATTCCAGGACGCTCCGTTGGCCAGTGCAAAGCCGTTATTATTCTAGGTTTGCACTGAAAGAACTTGACGCGTTTTGTAGTTTATAAAGACAGTGTATGTTAATCATGCATTGTTTCATACAGTTTAGCTACACAATGTGCCATCTAAGTAGTAAGTCTTCGGGGAAACTTATATTCGTAGTATCATGATGCGACGTTTACAAGGAACATTTTGTTGGAGACAGCTTAAAAATTCCAATATGGCGCGATATTATATGACGTATGATCACGTGTTACATTCTCAATTGTCCTTAATACGGTGTACACATATGTATTGATGACTAGCTGTTTGTAAACAATCCTTTCTCAGACGAAGTTACGCTTTTTTCTTGTTTTCGAAACATGGCGGTCCCAGCAACAGTCCAGACAAATTGTTAATGTTTTTAATCATATAGGGTTCAGCCGTAGACGACGCCATGTCTATGTATGCTGTGTATAATATGAATAAAACAATCGGTCGAACAGCAAGTTTGTGGACTTCTACTTCATGGTTGAATAAATCGACTAAATAAAGCATACTAAATTAGCACGATTCTTTTGTCAGGAAGTGAAATCTCTGCTGTTTCCTAAAGTTCCTGTTTTTCTCAATACGCTGATAGATTGTCACACCCATGCTGCTACCAAACGAATTACATGTTTTCTATAAGAACTATAAAACTCGCGTAATGAGACAATGCTACTATGAGTCGTGACGCGTCCCGTCCTTTTATTTGTTCCAAGTTCCATGTCTATTGCTTACTTAGAAAAGTATTTGTGATCGTCATTTTGTTAACATGTATTAAAGCAACGCCAATTTATCAAATAGAACGTCTTTGAAAAAAGTTCAACACTCAGATTAAAATATCTAGTTCAGGCATGTTATATCCCGAGACATTCCCTTGAAAACAGGGACCGTCCAGCACAGTACATATTGGTTAAAAACCATATATACCATATATTCATTCACTTGTTGATATGCCTTACCTATATAAAGTATTAGAAGTCACAACCACTGAAACATTAGCTGTCGTCTGACTGTGACTTATAAGGTTTTTCATCTCGTCACTGCTCATTATCAACTAGTACATGCAATTCGCCAATTTTATATATAGAAGAATCTAGAAGAATCTAGAAGAACTTATAAAATACACTAGACTAATGTCTTTGTTTATGACGGAATAGACTGTAACCGCGTGTTCATTACAGGTGTGTGACCCAACGTTTGTGTATCGATCTATATATTATTGACTTGCTGACAGTATTTTAAAAGAAGAACTGTGACTCCTTTGTTCAACAAGCTCGACTAGCAAACCATTTTTCGAAACACAATAGCAAGTCTGGGTTCAGTGGGTCTCAATTAAATGTCTCGAGTTCGGCATTTGAAAAGAATGCTCTGTTACGCCACGGTAGGATAATTTATTCGTTAATGAATGTATGTATATTGACCTTGACCCTTTGCTGAGTATAGTATTTCCATTTTTGTCATTAGGGTTGATATATATTTTTATCATGACTTACAGACATTTTTTTTATATAATATGACGACATGCAGTCATCATGATTTTGATTCTGTTAGAGTACTGTATGCCAGCATATCAAGACGGGGAAACGACAGTCATGAAAGAAAAAAACATAAAAATGATTTATTTATTTATCTATTCATGAAAAGATGGCATATATCATAACACAAGAAGGTTTCAATAACATACTCTATTTACAGGGGTATTTGATGAAATATCACACCGACTTTAGTAATTAAGTATAATACCTTATATACTACGTGTACAATATCAAGATTTTATAAAGATTAAATGAAATAACCCAAAAGCAGGATATATATACATAAAATTAGGTCGATTTAGAACTGTAACAAGATTCGTATTACGTTTCCCCCTTCATAACATATGTAACACAAACTAGTTATTTACTTTATTAAAGCTGTTATGTACTTCTATACTTGACCGAAGACAAAATAAACATGAATATGACGACAATAAACGTGAAAATGAAGACAGGTTTTATATAAACATAAGACAGGATATGGATACAAAACTGAAGAAGAATCAACATGAATATAACTACAGGGTTTACATAAATAGAAAAACAGTATACGTAAATTTGAAAACAGGTTGTTAAATGAGATATCGGAGATTTTTACAAATGTCATATTTTAATGGCTTACTTCTAATAGCATTGTGTTATTTTTGATGTATTTTATTGTTCGCCTTTTTGTTGAGTTGACGATTTATCTAAACGCGAAAATAACACTGTTTTAAAAATAAATGCCCCGCATACTGTAAAATTCCACCGTATACAATACTATTAACACGATAAACAGTTACTACTTCTGTTAACATAAAACCACCCTTTATACAGTGCAATACCTTGTAAGTAGTAAAATTTCCTCGGATACAGAAAAAAAAACAACATGTACAGTAAAATCAACAGATACACAATAAAAATAGACTATATACGCATATTTGCCCGGAAGAAGGGTATTGGATATTACCTATTTATTACTATTTTACGTTCCAATATATTTGTTTGATTAATAATTGTTTTATTCTTTAAATCATATCTTTTTCTCAGGATTTTTTTTTGTGTCATAGGTCTACTTTTGGTTTTCGGTAGGAGTCAAACATTAAATGTACTTTTTTGGGTAACAAACTTTTTAAAGCTTGCTCTGAAGTTGTTTAAGGTCAAAAGTCTTGATATTAAATAGGCCTATGTAAGATGCTGAGATGTTAAGGCCAAACTAGTCCTAACGATGAAAAGCCCGTCAAATTGTTAGCCAATAATTTCTAGTTTTTCATTTTGATTGTTTAGTATTTATTGGATATTTTATCGATGTCAACAGAAGCCCTTTTAACATTCACAAAAACAAACGGAACTACCGAAAGTGTGACCAAAAGTGTAAAACGTCAATATAGCAATGAATGTCGTATTAAAATCAACACTCATAACATCTAGACATACCTTAACAATTGATACTTGTGGGGAGTTTAATGTCACCGTATACCGGAACATTGCACGTAGACATTAAAATCATTCCATATAAACTAAGAGTATAGCTAAATTATTCCGAAAACAGTAAGTAAGTCACATCGAATGCGATAGGATAACCCTGTATACACAAATATATTTAAGTATATACAATGAAATTGGAAAAAAATATTACTTTAAAACATAGATGACAGGAATTGGAGATCACGTATTGAACCCTGTCTGAAGTTTCATGTGCGTGTGATCTCGTCATGTTCTGAATATCCTGACGACGTCTCTGATAGTCTGTCGACATATCGGACAGATCTTGGTTGAATTTTTAAGGTTGTTGGCACAATTGTAACAGCAACTTGTGTGTCCACAATTCAGAAACGTCACATTTACAGTGCCTTCCAGGCAAACACAGCATACATTTTCGTCTGTATTCTGGGCAGGAGGAACAGGGGGTATCGGGTTTTGTGCCTGCCGCAAGTTGGCCCGCTGGACTGGCACGTCTGCAACTGTAAATGATAAAACTCAGCTTACCATAAAAATATGTAAATTAGTTCCTAAAAAGGAAATTATAAACTGTATTTTCATTTACTTAGTATCACAATATGTACGTTTCAATCGCTCATACACTGCATGACGATGATGTAGCTCACCTCTGTTTCGCTTGTTGGTGACGGAAGTAGCAATTCCTGCCAGTACGAATAGAATGCCGGCCACTGTGGTTACACCATAGGAACCGTGAAGGGAAGCTCCGGATTGCCAGTGGTCTCTCCCGAACTTTGATCCGTAAACCACGGACCCTAGCAGCAAGAACACACCTGTCCAAATATAACACACCGTACTCGGTTAGCTTGAGTTTAGTGGATTGACATTCATAACCCGAGTCACGGAATTTATAAACGTCGCTCTTCCTTCACATTTTATCCAAAACAAATATACATTATTCATATTTATCTGTTAAAAGAATTATACTGCGTATGAGACACGTATATTTGTATAAAACCCCAGAGTTAATAAACAATGATTTCTAATCCTGGGTTATAGAGTGATCAAGTAGTTTTAGGTTTACATGGCCGAAGGGTAAACAGACTTGAGGTGGAACGACAGTGAGGCAGGGAGATGGGATAACAAGACCGGCACAACGTGTTCATACTAAAAGTGTGTGGTTAAACCGTCTTTGCGACGAAATCTAAAAAGCAAATAATTAACATGGATATGGTAAACAGACATGGCTTAATATTTTGAAAAATATGACATTAAAGGAAATGTAAAAAAAAATGTCTACATGTAGCTTGAAGTAAGGAGGCACTTCGGGCAAAAGATTGAGTATGAGGTTGAGAATTATATAGTTCTATGCTTCTCTTTTGGAAGAGTCGAATAACCCAGAGATTGAGGAACTGAAAACTAACAATTTTTCTGTATTGAACGAGGACGAGTACAAAATCGTTTGAGTGGTGAAACAAAGCAGTCGGAAATTCATGGATCCTTTTTGGTTATGTGCTTTAACATCCGGAAATATAGTTTAGGCCGACCTTAAATTAGCACAGTAAGTGATACTGCTGCCCTCAATTCCTCAAAATATACCTGACATGTATGAAGTGACGTAGCAGGCCCTCTCCAGGTAAAGTACCCTTCTCAAGTTCTCTGTATCAACGTTCATCATTGAACATATGTACATCATGGCAACAGTTGACGATATCAAGCCAAAACAAAGGATCACTCTTGTGAAGTCGATCCATGCTGCAACATATAAACCAGATAACATGTAAGAAATGGTTTGAATTTATTTATTTGGAAACCATAACCTTTCGTATTCACACTGAAAATCTTTGCTTCGGTCACATGCTCAGCTCAGAAGCTAATACCCTTCCCGGTGTGTACTAATATTACTCATTTATAGGTGTTTCATTGGTGATTGTATGTACGATGTGTACACAATTATTTCTTCTTACTGCAAAAACGCATCCTTTATGGCATTTTAACTTTTTATCTGCTATGTTTTTTAAAACAAATGACGGTTATAACCTCAAGACGAACAAAGATCGTAAACGTTGCAAAATTCAAAGTCGGCTTTCCTTTAGTTCTTCTGTAATATATAAATACATAATGAAAGGTCAATCCCTCACTGATTAAGGGAAGGACGTTATTTGGAAACCATGAATTGATGCTCTGGTATTTGTTTGATATGCTGCACTACATTTTGATATAAATGAGTGTTTCATGATTAACACAAGGATGACAGCATGAATGTATCAATGTCGAGAATAATTGCTAGGTATTGATAACACTAACGGTGTAAACTGGTGAAACCTTACTTCTACATTACACAGAGTAGCAACGAGTTACAGCTTTAAAGAACTGCACATACAAATGACTGTGATTAATAAGACGAATTTCGTTGTAGGCAACTCGTTGTTCAATTTAAATGTAGGATGGAATAATCACTCTTCCTTTTTACCTCTGACAAAGACGACTTGAATGTCTACTGCAGATCGGATTGCGCAGTTGTTGGCGCACTTGTTTTTCATCAAGGCTGCTGGGTTTGATTTACCGATCAGACGTGAAAATGAGTTGGCCTCTTGCCCGACTAGGTGAGTTTTTCTCGAAGAGAATTATTTTCCTCTCGCTTTAAGACAATCTGTGTCCTTATATCCGGGCTCAACCAAAATGATCGATACAAAAAGAGAAAACATGTTTTATAGCTGTTGCAAGAACAATCAATTTTATGATACATTCGTTATTTGTTTTTGCAGAAATTGTCTATATTGACCAAACAGGATCGCAAATCTCAGTTCAACTATTTGTCCCGTTTTTCTACAATGACTTTGTAACATGTTTCTGTCATAGAATATTTTCAGTTTTTAATTATATGTTGTTCGAAAAAAGGGACAGAATATCGTGGTACAACCCGTACGAACTTTAATGTGTCTTCCCCATCTCACGGTCATTTTCGTCAGGGTTTAATGCTCTCACAATAGGCAGACAATCTGTCTTATGAAAGCGAGATCCAGAGGGAGAATGGTAAGCTTGATAAATGTATTCAAAAATTAAGTAAAACAAATTTTGAAGAGAACAATAACATCAAAGTAATATGATGTTAACTCTTTAAAATGTCAACTATTTACACCTATATAACAAATCACATGGGATATGTTTCTTTATGATTCAGAATGATGTTAATAGAACGGGCTACTGTTAAAGTTGACTGTCTGCGGCCACACAACCTCAATGTAATTAAAAGATTAAGTAATTTAAAGGCAAGCAGCTACTAAATAATATATTTTAATCTTTTATATTCACATTACTCAATTTTGCGTTGAGTTTAATAAGTAAAGCATGGGTTGTAACCGATAAAAGGAGAGCAATACATTCGAAATATGTCAGCCACTGTAAGTTAAGTAGTATAATAACAATAGATATAAATACACTATACCTGGTACTCCATCAGTTTTATTGTCACTCAGGTGTGAGTTGAGTGTCTGGCAGCATGTGAAGATACCGGAAACGACACAGTGGTTGAACAACCCTTGTGTGTAACTTGAACTTTGACCTGAACGAGAGACCCAGCCATTTGTAGAGAATCCGATGAGGAAGAAAAGATATGCGCAATTGATGAGGACAAAAGCGAGTTTAATAACACGGGGTGTGAGCCAAAAACGCTGAACAGCACCGATTAATGCTTCTGTTTTGCTCATACTTGGCATCTCGATTAGTACATTACCAAATAATGGTGGTCACGTTAGGACTGTGATATAATGTTGAAATAACTCGATGTATGTAGACAACGCAATGCTTCATACAGTTTAGCTATACAATGAGCCTTCGTAGTAGAAATTCTTCTGAAACACTTATCTTCAATGTATCATTTTGCGACATGAACAAGGAACATTTTGTTGAGGACAGCATGGAAAAATTCCAATATGGCGCGATGCTGTATAACGTAGAATCGCCTGACTGATATATATCAAATGTCAATACTCTGGTGTTGGAAAAGTTAATCTAGCTCCGTGTTAAATAACTTTTCTCCAACGAATTAACGTTTTTGTTTCAAAATTGTGTCGGATCCAACAACAGCCAAGAAGAACTGCAAAATGTATCATTCGATGACAAGTTCATTCATGAACGACTCTATGGCTATGTATGTTGTTTATGATAGCAATCGGAAAATAGGTCAAACAGTGAGTTTGAATATTTTCACTTCATCGTTGAATATTTCTGACGTATACCAATAGTAAAATCCATGTTGTATCCAATATTCTATTTCCGTAGTGAAGATATATCCCATTACGTTATACTTTTGTCACAACTATACTGCCATAAAAATAATAGAAAGTGTTCAATACCTTACTGATATAAAAAGAATTACAGGTTTTCAATACATAGCAATTCGCGCAAGGAGAAATTGCTTTGAGTTGTGATGCGTCCCGCTTTTGTTTGTACCAGGAACCCGATCAATTGCTTACTTGGAAAAGTATTTTTAATCGTGTTTTTGTTTGTATGTTTCTCAGCAACACTGATCATAGGTTAACCGGATGCAAGTCAGTGTGTTTTCACAATGGTGAACGTTATAGCCAGAGACATTCCCATCGAGACAGGTTCCGCCTGTTCTACAGTGCCCCCATAACTCATGGCTATCATGAATTCTAATTAAACAAGGCATGCAGCTGATATGCTTTACCTTTAAAAAGGGTTAGAAATCTCAACAAGAAACATGACACTCGTCTGACTGTGAACGACCAGGCATTACCTATCTTCTTAGTTGTCTACCGATTATAATCGTCGTATTTGCCAACTGATGTCATCTGTAGGAGTTGATAACTAGAAGAATATAAAACTTAAAAATATGGATATTATCTCTCTTTTTGGTCATTTAGGGTGGTTTCAAGTAAATGGGCATTCATTTTTTATCACAAAATACATTGGAGGTTTGTACATGGAATGACAAAAATAACAGGGTTATCATTGGTAGGAGGATATGTAACCACGTGTTAATATAAAGGTATGTGAGCCATCCTTTGTATATTTGTTAGTGAATTATGTTAATAAGTCATGTAGCTGCTATGCTTTACATTAAAAAAGGATTAGAAATCACAACCAGAAACAAGTATCTCACCTGACTGTGAATGACCAATGATACTCGATGTTTTTGCCAATTATGTCATATTTAAGACCTAATTTGTAAATAGAGAGTTGAAGTTGATAATAAGAAGAATCTAAAAATAATATGGATATTTTTCCTTTTTGTCATTCAGGTTTGTTTCAAATAAATGGACATCCATCTTTTGCCAAAATACATCGGAGATTTGTTCATGGAATGACACCATAATAGGGTTATCATTGATAAGACGGTATGTAACCATGTGTTAATCTATAGGTATGTGAGCCATCCTTTGTGCATTTGTCAGTGTATTATGGAATGCAGACAGTATTAAACAGGACTTCGTCTCTTTTGTTCAACACGCCCGCCTATATAACCACTTTACAAAACATTATTAAAGGTCTGTGTTCAGTAAATTAATAGAATGCTTTGTTATCGTTACACGCGATGCAATTTTTGTTTTGATTTGTGTATATTGTTGAACTCTACTGAGTACATGTTCCTAAAGAAGTAGTCCCACCTTTGTCAGTGCTATGTATATACGTCACATTCTATACGCGTTTGTACCATTGGACACCTATGATATGAATTATGTTTTAAAGGTAAAGTCCCTCAAAAGCAAGAACTTCTCTGTGATAACATGCACATGTGACATTTTATAACGTGACTTAGATTTTTTTTTTATAATTTGGTGACATGCATATGTCATTAATTTGTTTTTCTGGAGTACTACTTGCTTACATATCCATTATCAGGTGACAGGTCATATGACTGAAAGTACAAAATGTCGTGCAAGGAGAAAGTGATACAAGCAATCCGAATCATTGGAGGTTGCCCTGGACATGTGAAGGTCAGCTTGGTGCTAGTAGCCGTGACCTTCTGCATGTATCTGATGGGAATGTTTACTGGCAGCTGGTTGTCGGGTTCGACGCCTAATGTTCGCCAGGGACTGTTTAGTTATTGTATTCAAGATAACGAAGCGGAATGCTGTGCACATCTAGAGGACTTCACGGAAACGCAGAATACCACTGTACCAGGTATTGACGTAACATGCGCTGCCAAACACAGTATCGTGTCGTAAAATAACTCTCAACAACACAGTATAAGGTAGTAATGCTACTCGTAATAAGTGACAGGTCGTTATTTTACTTTCACTGAATACCACAGTAACAGGTAGCAACGATATTCACTCGAAGTCAGTATCAGATTAAGATGTTACTTCTAAGAACATCGTAACAGGAAGTAATATAATTCTCGCTAAACAACACAGACACAGTATCAGGTTTTCATATTTATATCATGAACAGTCAATATACATCACGTAGATGTTGATTTAAAATATAAATGTATCCATACGGCACCACGCATANCGTAAAATAACTCTCAACAACACAGTATAAGGTAGTAATGCTACTCTTAATAAGTGACAGGTCGTTATTTTACTTTCACTGAATATCACAGTAACAGGTAGCAACGATATTGAGAGGGGGGTAAGTTAGTTAGGGGTGTCAACAGGATTATCTACAAAACTTGTTAATTATCTATTTTAAACAAGTTATTTCAACTTATATTAATCACTCTTATTAGCCTCTTTTGGTGTCGGATGTTAGCGTTTATGAGTCGGAGTATCTGGAAAAAACAGGTCAGGCTGGCGACCCCATACCTTTTCATGTTCGACTTGTTGAACTTGTCAAAGTGACTTTCGACAAATCAGGGAAGTCTGTAGATTATAAAACGATAAAGATGCCAAGAAAAGTGAGGTCATATTATTGATAATGAGAACGATTTTTAAAAGTAGAGTTCCATCTTATGCTACATTCTCATAGGATTTTGTCAACGCCTAAATGTTTTGCATTGCAGAGCACATCCTTTCTGAAAACCATAAAAGTTATTGCGGAACAATATGATAAGTTATAGGCCTATTTTAAAGGTAACTGTTCATGTTTTGAATATTGCAAGTAAAACATTTAACCAATCTTTATAATAATTATATTACTTATGACATTCATTCATAGCATCATGTTCTATGAACAAATCCAATAATATTAGCATGTTAACAAGCTTTCCTATAGACAGTTAACGTCCAAGACATCAATAATGATAAAATTAAAATTAAATATCACTTGGATTGCATTTTGTTTGTACCTGGAAAAGAATCGGAGATCAGAGCAAAAATTTGTAAACCAATATGCACATGTCGTTCAAATCTTATAAGTTGAGCAAATGATAACATACATTAGCGGTAGGGATACTGGACAAGGAGTTTCGGCTCTCTAGCATTTGTACAGCGTTTCAGCTAGGCTAAACGAGGAACATTGGCTTCGGATGTAAAAAAATATATATTATAAACGAGTGCGTGGACCAACTTAGTGTCATGAAGACGAAACAACATGCAAGCTCACGTTTACTGTTGAAGAATTGGTTGTAGTATATTTTATAAACTCATTTTATTATTAAATGTAGACCAAAAATTAAACAGGAATTGATGATAAATAAAGCGGGAAAAGGTATTGTTTGTCATATAGTCTACGTATTTCGTAATTTTTCCACTGGTTAATAATATTGATGGACTATTATACTATTGAAGTGTTTATTGAAGTGCTCTGTACATCAGTTGAAAATTGTTATCTTTTTGGTCAATTCAATTGACGTTTGTTTAAAGAGGCCTGTAATAGGATTTACGTGTTGTTTATTCTGTTTCAGCATTTGTTCAAGCAACCCGTGCATTTATTAGTATCGGTTTAATAATGCTGTGTGCGACACTGGTCATTTGTGTGGTGACTGTAATGGTGTCGGGGGACAGAACGCCAAGAGGCAGACCTTACCTGAAACAGGAAGTGATGTTCAATATGGCTTGTAATGCGTTGTCATGTGAGTACAATGATGTTTGTGTCTTACTTAAAATTTTATTATCATATAAGAAACCTCAAACTCAACTTACGTTTCAAAAATAATACACATCACCTCATCATCCAACATCTCCCTAATAAAATGTATTTCCTCCCCAAACTACGTTTTCCTCCAAATTAGCAGGTATGATCTAACCAGGTTACGTTTCCCTACTAACACGTATGATCTCCTCAACCAATGTCTTCCAAATAACACTCGTCCTCCCCTCAACCTACGTCTCCCAAATAGCACGTATCATCTCCTCTATCTACATCTTCCCAATAACACGTATTCTTACTCAACCCATGTCTCTCAAAATAATACGTATCATCTTCTCAACCTACGTCTCCCCAATACCACGTATCATCTCCTGAACCCATGTCACCCCAATACCACGTATCATCTCCTGAACCCACGTCTCCCCAATAACACTCATCATTCCCTCAACCTACGTCTCCCAAATAACACGTATCATCTACTCAACCTACGTCTACCCAATAACACGTATCATCTCCTGAACCCATGTCACCCCAATACCACGTATCATCTCCTGAACCCACGTCTCCCCAATAACACTCATCATTCCCTCAACCTACGTCTCCCAAATAACACGTATCATCTCCTCAACCTACGTCTCCCCAATAACACGTATCATCTACTCAACCTACGTCTACCCAATAACACGTATCATCTCCTGAACCCATGGCAACCCAATAACACGTATCATCACCTCAAACCACGTCTCCCAAATAGCACGTATCATCTTCTAAACCTACGTCTTCAAAATAACACGTATCTTCCCCTCAACCCACGTCTCCTCAATAACATGTTTCATCTCCTCATATCATGTCTTCCCAATAACATTCATCATTCCCTCAACCTACGTCTCCCAAATAACACGTATCATCTCACAAACCTACGTCTCTCCAATATCACGTATCATCTCCTCCTCAACCTACGTCTCCCCAATAACACGTATCATCTCCTCAACCCACGTCTCCCCAATAACACGTATATTCTCCTGAACCCATGTCACCCCAATAACACGTATCATCTCCTCAAACCACGTCTCCCAAATAGCACGTATCATCCCTTCAATCTACGTCAACCCAATAACACGTTTAATCTCCTAAACCCACCCCTCCCCTATAACACGTACCGTTCCCTCAGCCTACGTCAAAACAAAGTCAATTTCAACTTGATTTGAAAATATTATCACACACTATAACTCGTGAATTGATCATCATCATAATTTATATTTTTACATGTATGGATAAAGGGATGAGCCTCTACAGTATACGTATACGTTTACGCATAAGCTTATACGTTTATCCGAAGGGAGCTATACACTTCGAAAATTCTTCTTAATTTGCTAAATATTTAAAACTGGAAGACACAATGTTTTGTGTTGATAGTAGAGTACGAGACACAAGCTACCCGATCAATACACTACTTTCACGCACATTTTATTCAGTGCAACAGGCTAAATCTCAACCGTATACAGATAGGTACATAGGTATATCGGTGACATTGAATACCCTGACCATGGTAAAAAAAAGACTGTTGGAGGACATGGATAGCACATCCACACAATTACTTACCTACAAAAATAAAGATGAAAACAACTGACTATTAATTATTTATTATCTAATATATCTGTTGCTAGCGTTACATGAAACCAGACACGCACACAAACAAATAAGTCTGCCCATCACTCTCCGTCTGTGTCTGAATAGTGTTCCAATTATACGAAAGATTCCAGAAGGTGAAAGGTGGGAGAGGCTAGTATGTTACTACTGAGTAAATGAAAATTCACAATCGCAAAATTAAAGTCATCCCGTTAAGTTTGGTCGTAGGTGGCCATCGTTGTCGTAAGATGGGTAAACGATAAGATATGAAGCTCCGATGAAGAAGAGAAATCCGTGGTATCCTGGAGGACATATGACATGTACAGTACAGTCATCAAATCTCATATAGCATGTACCGTAAAACATTTATATTTCGTGTATACTTCATTTCACGAGCAGACACCTCATAATTCATTCGCGTATTATATTAAATTTTGGGAATGATAGGAGAATCATACGTTACATGTTTGCTACAGTTATCTTATTATTCCTAAGGTATACATTTTCACGACGGAGTCCCGATTAACGCGAAAATAAATACCTAGCGAAATATTAATGATTTACAGTGCACAGTAATCAAAGTTCTCGTTATTCAAAGGCAATACATCATCAATATAGCTTGGCATCATCTAACCGTCTTATGAATATAATGCACGTGTAAGTAGTGTATTGTTCTCGTAGATCGTGCGCATACTCCACAATGACAACTGAAAGTACTTCTGACGTCTATATTGATCCCAAAATATCCCAAATATACAAAATAGTCAGAATTTTCAAATAATGTATGCACCCTTCGGATAAACGTATATATATAAACTTATGCGTAAACGTATCATATATTTTAGAGGGCTTAATTTTAATATCATCACAATACCAGCACATGTAGTGGCATACTTTCTGATCCCTGTTGTATTACTAGGTAGCTGATCCACTAAGATCTAGAACAAAATATATTCCAACGTTCTTGTTCATCTGTTACAGTTATTGCTATACTGATTGGAGTGATAGTTTATGGCGCCAGCTACCGGGACGAAACCTGGATGAGCCTTTTGGGATTATCCTGGTCATACGCATTCTGCGCTATGGCGGCATGCCTATGTATAGTCAACCTTGGGGTGTTATACACTTACGAACCACCTTATTCATCTGAATGAAAGTAACCAGATATGGTTACCACCTACCAGTGAATGCGGGGAAGCTGTCGAAGTGATTTTTCCCCTGATCAGTAGGAATGAAAACATTCATTCATTATCTATGTATTCGCTTTTTTGTTTAACAAAAATAGGACACATCTAACAAATGAACTGAGTAACATTTAGAAGTTATCATATGGCCGTTTCATACTCTTTTCCGTATAAGACTGAGACTCCCATATCAGCCTGAGGACTGAGACTGAATACAATTTACAAACGACTGTCGTGTGAAAACATGTTAAGTCTGTCGACATAAAATCCTACCATATTTCCACGACAGTCCTATGTTATATGGTGAAATTACCATTTCCATATTATACTTCCTTTTAGCTCCCCGCCCACCTCATTTCTATAGATTAGGCTAGGAAGCTGTTTATCAAATTTTGCATGATTATTGCACTGTCCTTGTGTGAACCATTGCAGAAAGTAGAGCACATTATTGACAAAGTGAAGTCATATTAAACAATATCGCCGTTACCTACTTATCGACTACGTGCTTGTTTTTTCAGCTATTTTATTATATGCATCTTAAGTGTTACTCAATACATCAAATTAGTGAGGAAATGTTTAAATATCTAGTTTTGTCCAAATTAAGTCAATAATGATTTGGATTTATCTATGATTTCTCGGAAACGCCCAAAGCTGACCTCAGTTTCATATCATATCATTCAGGTATTGCCATGAGTTATCTCTATGCTAGACGCTTAAACAACTCTATGCTAGACATCAGAAAGCCCGAATTGGCATCCCTTACTTGATGTTTATTTTCACGAATTAACATTCGGCCCTAACAACCAAGTCCTCATTTACTTGCATTGGTCGATCAAAAAAATTATTTTAACTTAAACATTGTCCACTAAAACATCTTCATTGCATAACCCCTACAGTTCATTTCAATATCATTTTATCATTTATATTACCAAAAAAGCTCTTAATTTTAAAAGCTCTATGTACCAGATAGCTAAAAGCACGTAAACGGCATACGTTTAGTTGCTGTAGATAACTGCAGCATGCATTCGTTAAACCACACCAGTAACTATTATAAAGACCTACTAGCATACGTCACTTTGGATTTCAATGAAACTACAGAAAAAAGCATAGATAAATTACACCCCTCTTTTCAGTTATAATGCTAGATAACATGCATGATATATATACATACTGTACGGAAGCCTGTAAGTGTCAATTACAAAACAAAAAAAGCTATCTCGTTTTGACACGTTTGTTATCTCGTTTTGACACGTTAGTTATCTCGTTAAAACACGTTAGTTATTTCGTTAAAACACGTTAGTTATCTCGTTTTAACACGTTAGTTATCTCGTTTTAACACGTTAGTTATCTCGTTAAAACACGTTAGTTATCTCGTTAAAACACGTTAGTTATCTCGTTTTAAAACGGAAAAAGAAGTAAAAAGCATGAGTGTCTTATATCAGTCAGTAACGTTTATTTCTTATCGTACCCTTTATAGATATGCCTTGAGGTGTGCCTTATTTCGTCACGTTTATGTTACCTGCAGCGAAGTCTCAGTCTCATTTGTAATACTGCAATCGCCTTTTGAAGGTTGAAGTCCGTCGTGCGTCCATAATTTGTTTTGTCTATTTTTCGGCTTTTCCTGAAATACACTAATTTCCTTCTGAATAAGAGCATACATGTAGTTTTCAGTCTTCCATTCAAATTAACATGCTCAATATAATTTTCCCCGGAAAGACCAGTGTCTGTATTTATGAAACCGTTCTCGTACTCAAACTCATTACATTTTTCATCATACCACATTATTTAAACGAGGTTCATGAAAATACAAATAAATTTTTTTACACGTAGAAGCTTCCGTATAAATAAGATAATAAGATGAATATTTCCGAAAATATTTATCATGCATTAACACGGTTGACTGAAGTCAAGAAATCAAGAAAAATGTATTTAAGGAGAACATAGTCAAATGCCAAAGTAAATTGTGTTTTCTTTCTGATCATAATACATCGAATGAAGCAAACATTTTCAATTTCTTGTCGGACGTGTATTCGATTACAACATTTTTTTAAATGACACATTCTATTTTTCATTTGTATTAACGTTGACCATGCACTTCTATAAAATGCGGTTTTCTATTATTAAAAGTATGCCATTTTACGAAAAACTAAATTTATGTACGTTTACCGGCGTGGCGTTTTGTGACTTCATATTTACTTGAACATGTGCACATTTTTAGAAGAAAACGAAGATTCCGTGCAATAACTCCCCAAAATTAGTTCGCTTTCAACCAAATTTGGTGTACATTCTTTTTGGCTTGTGTCAGGCTAAGTTTAATTGCTTTCCCTATGTTTTCATATTTACATTTGATTAGTGTACTCATATTGACCTAATTGGTTTCCATGCAAATTATTCTTTGAAATTGATTGATCCAAATTAGGTTTGCACATTTATATTTGCTAGTGTCAGGCTATCTTTTTATTCATGTTACATCGTATCAACTTTCTATAGGCTAATTAGTTTACATGTATTTACTCCCTCAAACATTTAATTTCAACAATGTGGTATGCACATTTATATATGTTCATGATATATATCATTTATATTAAGACTAAGGTTCATTTCCAATATGATACGTGCATATTGATACATAATAAATTTGACTACATACGTCTGATTGGTTAATTGGTTTCTGTGCAATATCTCTGCTAAGAGTGTTTGATATAAACTACATTTTTGTGCACATACGAATTAACAAGTATCAGGTTAAGTTCGATAGCCAGTTTGATGCATGTGTATTTACGCATAATAAATGAGGCTACCTAAATATGATTGATTGATTGATTTGATTCCGAGCAATAAATCCCATGAGCAGTTCAATTTCAAACAAGGTCGATGTACATATGCATATGGCTGGGTTTGGGAGTGTTTACAATTTCTTCATCTTAAGTATCTTTACACATCGAACTTCAGCAAAAACCTGAGACAAAAAAAGACATGTCTGCAAGTGATTCGCCATCCTGTTAAACTGTATGTCCACGTCAAACTGCAACTAATTAACGATATAATTGGAAAGATAAAGGAGGATTCTAAAAGATATATGACGTTGCTAACTTGCAAACATCGACGACATAACCTGTCGGAAATATACTTTCATTATTCTACGAATGCAAGAAGAAGTCGGATGGATCGAACTTTACTAAAACATGTCAGTCACCTCTCGTCTGGCTATTTCGCGTAAAAGACCATTTCTCCCTTTAAAGCTCGAGAGATATTAAAGATATCCGTGCACTTGTAAAACTATTTGTGCTGTTTGTGCTGCGACACTTGGTGGATTGACTTACACTCTTCATTCATATTTTGGTGCAAAATTATTCATGACTTAGTTTGATTGGGTATTAGACACTACAATATGCCAATTTACCGAGACGAAGTCAAGCCTAATAATAAAGGCACTTTTGAATGTCGTTGTCATCCTCGCTGGAACACATTACAAAACCGCTATGTTCAGTGTAATTTCATCAACGAATAACTCTTGTCCAACCAGCCAAACCGTTGGAACGCCATTAAATCGGAATGATATTAAACTATTTCCGAATCCGAAGTTACACCATCTACAAAGTTTGAACGGTACATTGGTAATGTTTATACATGGTATCGTAACATGAGTGCCCCCCCCCCCCCCCCCCCCCCTTATTGCTTCATGTGCTCACAGGTTAAATCGCTTGATCCAAAGTGAATTGTACAAACCTTGACTTCAATATATCAGGGACCATCCTCGATTTCTACTCTTCCCATCACTACTTTGGATCCATTTATTTTATTCGGATATTTGTTGATCAGTACACAACATATGCCCTTATTTTGTATTCCTTTCATATACGTGTTGTGTCTAATGCAATGCTACTCTGTCGTCTACGAGTTGATGATTTTGTCTGACAAGAAAATAAAAATGTATCCCGAAGTCTTTTCTACCCTTTGCAACCGAAACACTTCTACGACAGGATCGCACTGTTGACCGAGTTTTCAAATCGGTAAACCTATAAAACCTATCCAAATTAGTGACTGTTATGCTGTGATAGCTACTTATGATGGACACAGAGAATGGCATAACAATATTAACAACCATAATATAGCCTGTATTCTATGATTGAAAGTACAATATAACCACCAGAATAAGGAAATATTCCTTCTTTTAATTGTTTTATTCGTTGTTGAAAACTACATGTAATGAATAAATACATTACACAAGATAATTTCACAAATCAAAATGTATTACTTATTGTTTAACAAGTATTGGTGATACGGTGTTTTCATTGACGCTCGTCATATTTACCATGCTATTTATTGTTTTGAGTTACCATATTCGATTTTTCGGTATTTCGTCTGAACCTACTGTACCATCCTCATCTTTCAAGTCTTCCGAACGAGCGAGAACTATACTTCAAATCCACGGCCGGATATACTGCCGGCCTGTCGTGGTGTGGCGATGCGTTACCATTGTGATCGTTAGTTTGACGTTAGCTATCCTCATGCACGATTCCTTCGGGTAATGATACGACGTCACCACCGTGACCAAGGATATCGCTGAAACATATGTAAATATGGGCATATACTAGTCAGAACCATCTACAATAGACATACATTACTGTTTTCGCAAACAACTACACTATAAACTATGTTTTAAGTGCATATAGCATATAACAACAGCAATACTATTAACTAAAACTAATATAGGTATATTATAGATAGGTCGTAGCACTAAATGTACTTAATACATTATATTTACATTTGCATGGCATTGTCACTATATAGCCTCTTTGAAAGTTGTGGCGTTGATGGGGCTTTAATTACCATGCAGCACGAGACACAATTCTTAGCGTTTTAATACAACACTGACCGGAACTACAATATCCGATGTAAATAAACATGCCGGCTGTTGAAATATCGCTGGGCATTGTGAGACTTGACAATGTAATTGTAAATTTATATGCTAGCACGCGTTATGTTGTTAGCTTGCAAAGCTGTGTCATTCAAATAGATCATAAATACCATACAAAAACAGTTCAATGCTTAAATACATACATCGCACAGTGACAAGATTTTGGGACTTTTTTTACATGCGGTACAGATGTATGATTTATGAAATTGTTTTTTTAATTTATTTGCTTTCAATATAAACGTTACCAATGTCTGAATGACAAATTATCATTTGGAGAGAAACATGCGTGTCATGTTCACTAAAATATATATTATCTTGGAATAAAATGCATTTTCTTACAACTCAATTTGGATTAACGTAGGATAGTTAACGAGAACTGTCGTTATTTATGGTGTCTAAGCGACATTAATTAAACACGATATCTCATGTTCATTTTCCGTTACCCATCTTTTTTCTGTGCCTTAACTGAATGACTGAATGGAACGTTTAACCTGACATTCTATATAGCATATTCGTCATATGAATTTCATGAAATATATATAGAGAATATCTAGCAGTCTTCCCGTTGGTTACAATATATATTTCACGGATATGGCAGAATACTGATATCGTTTCACGAGCGCGAAGCACGAGTGAAAAGATAAGTCAATTCTGAAATATGCGAAGCACAAGTGAAAATATCGGTATAATCTGCCATATGAGTAAATATTTACATTTGGTGTGGCAAAGCCCTTCTATATTACTACTAACGTACTGCCAATAGCAGCTTCATCTTATGAGACTATAACTGAAGTTGGTCTTTGCACCTCCGAGCGACTTAACAGTGTCACTACCGAACGTATCGGTATCTTCTGCTTTGATCCCGAACACCAGCTGCCTGTCTCAAGTGTCTGTGTGATCAACAAACAATTGTACGCCTGGATTTTTCACAAATTCAACCTTCTCCGGTTGCACGATCAACATCAACAGCATGCCTGACTTCAAATATAACTCTGACCTGATTACTGCTGGCTTCCGTTGAGTGCATGCGCCAGATATAGGTCGCAATAAAATCGGAAAATGTTTTACGACACTTGATTAGTTACTTACAAAATGTTATTTGTTACTATGTATGAATCGAGAATATGATATATATATAAATTAAAAACAAATGAATTAGTAAAGAAAGTTGCGGAGTCATTTCAATTGTGTATGGGAAATAGCGCGTGACGTCAGCTGTTATCTTTGTGCCGTTCTAGATATTGACCTGACATGACGGTAATAAGCGGGAAATTTGAAATTTGGAAAAGACATAAATTATTTTTTGCGAATTCTCATTATGGAAATATAAATATAAGCAATAAACTGCATAGATGTGGCAGACCAACTAGTATAACTGCCACATGTGTCACAGACAAACTTATCACGGTGCGCTACCGCGCACCATTCAGTTTGTCTGTGACACATCTATGCAGTTTATTGCTTAAATATATCCTTGTGATATTTATGGGAAACCCTTCAGTTTTCTTTTTATTTCATTTTC